>NC_063161.1:25842038-26146712 GCF_023159225.1 Perognathus longimembris pacificus | reverse complement strand
TTTACTTTCATATACAATTTTATTTATTTAATTTATTTATTTATACAATTTTATTTATTCAAATTAATGCAAATATGATTTATTTTATGTAGATAGTTAGCAATTTAGCTTAAAATTCATAAGGAGATCACCCTTAGAACTATAAACATATATTATAAAGTTCATCAGTAAGCTTCTATATTAAGCCATAAGGTTTTCTGCAGAAAGCCAAAAGTATACATGTAGTATGATGAAAAATAAGATCACAGTTTTCACTATCAATTTCAAATACACCCAAACATTTACCAATGTCACTTACTAAGAATCCTGTATTTGAACTGATGGAACAATAATCATTTGTTCATAGAATTTCTATTTTGAATGTATAATAAATTAAGGGATAGATTTTAATTTCTTTTAAGTTTTTTAAAAAAAAGATGCTCTTTAATAGTTAAATGTCATTTTTTGCAACAAAAGGCAGAGATGCTTTTAACTAAACTACACTTGTTATAATGGTATTTTCTATATATTAAGCATAGGTAAAGTTCTAATCTGGGGCTCAACTGCTCATCAAAATCTGTAAATTTTAAGGGTTATATTTTATTTTTCCTTCCTTAAATATTATATGTATGTATATATATATATCCTTTCTCATCTTCTATATGTATTCTATACCCATCTCTTTGTAACACTTTAACCATCATTAAAACATACCATAAGCAGTGCTAGTGGCTCATGCCTGGATCGTAACTACTCAGGAGGTTGAGTCTGAGGATGGAGGTTCAAAGCCAGCCAGGGCAGAAAAGTGTGTGAGACTCTTATCTCCAATAAACTACTCAGAAAGAGCCAGAAGTGCTGCTATGGCTCAAGTGGTAGAGTGCTAGTGTTGAGCACAAAGAGGTTCAGAGGCAATCCCAGGACCAGCAAAAAAATAAAATGAAAGAAAATAAAAACAAAAGTCAAATATCGCTATTCAGTTTTTAAATAGGAGCTCATTACATTCATTAAATGCAATTAACAACCTAGAGCTATTTTTAAAGTAAGAAGTTTTATCTTTCCCAAATATTTTGCAGAGGCGAAATATTCCAAATTTCTCCTATTTAAAAACTGTAATTGTTACATCTTGCAGCATATTTTCTTTGATATGGTTATATTTCATAAAGAAGGATAGCATTGTTTGTGCTGTTGACTCAGTTGTATAATCCTAGGTACTCCGAAGGCTGTGATCTGAGGATAGAGTTTCAAAACCAGCCTAGACCTGAAAATCAATGAGATTCTTTTTTTCCTATTAAGCACCAAAAAAGCTT
This sequence comes from Perognathus longimembris pacificus, assembly GCF_023159225.1. NCBI lineage: Eukaryota > Metazoa > Chordata > Mammalia > Rodentia > Heteromyidae > Perognathus > Perognathus longimembris. The sequence continues at coordinate 26,145,426 of NC_063161.1, read as the reverse complement.
GGAATGGCACTGTGGATCAAGTGGTAAAGCATTAGCCTTGAGCCAGAAATCACAGGGACAGTGGGGAGGCTCTGTGTTGAAGGAAGGCCCAGGACCAGTACCAAAAAAACGAAGGGGAGGTGTATCAAATTCTTATGTAGATGTTTATGGAAAGATGTGAATTTTTGCTTAGCCTTGTATATAATCTAATTTATAAAGAACTATATAAATAGTTCATTTGTTCCCTTTGAACATATCTTTTTATATTCCTTCACATTAACATTATAATGTGTTTTTTTTCACTGTGTAGCAATCACTTCTTGCCTGAGTTAGACCCAGATGTACTAAATGGTGGAAGAGTTCAACTTGTGGTAAGAAATGTGTTGAAAGTTATTGAAAAAGGTTGTTGACACCAGTGCTCAATAAGTAGCACTTTAATATATGGCTACATTAATTTGAACCATGAAAATATCACAACTCTGTCTCTGTAGGGTAATTTTTAAAATATCATGCATTATAATAAGAACACCATTTCTTCACTCATACTAGAACTTTACAATATGAAATTGTGTTTAAAGCATTAATTTTATTTGACAGATGTAAAAATAATAGCATACTACCATTTTTAAATGAAGTTAGTCTGAATGGAAAATTGCTTAAGGAATTTTTCAGAGAAGAATTTGTAGACTATGATTTTCAGAAAGCAGCAAAGTATCCTCCCAATTGTCAAATAAAAATAATATTAATTTGAGTTCAACCATTCTAAGAAATATATAGTGCCTTGGCTAACTGGAGACTCAGAGAAAGTTTTTTACAAGATATTAGAAAATAAAAGTACCATTTTCTTCATTTGCTCCAAGAAAGTGGACCTGGGTATTTGCCCAGCTGGGACCAGGTCTTAACTAAAGGAGAAAAATGAACACAAATGATTTCAATTTCTGCAAACAATATCCATGTTAAAAAGATGAATATTTTTATGTCCATTCTGTGGCATGAACTCAGTGGGTGACTGCTGACCATGAGCTAGTTTAATCAAGGCTGGAACTTTACCACTTCAGTAACAGCTGCAATTCCAGCTTTTTAGGGTTAATAGGAGATAAGAGTCTCACATTCTTTCTCGTGGAGGTTAGCTTCACACCTCAATCCTCAGATCTCAGTCTTCTGAGTAGGAAGCAAGTATTGTAAGGGTGAGCCACTGGCTCCAGCAAAAGGAAAAAAATTTCATGGAATAAAAATGATCAAATGTGAATGAAGCCCAGATGGTCTGCAAATGAAGAAAGCATAAATTCTAGAAATAAAAATTATCATTTAAATGTAAACTACATACAAGAGTTAGTAAATTAGTAAGTAACATACCAAAGAACTACAAGTAGATTTTTAGCTGATTTCATATCAGAAGTAGTTTAAAAAGACAATAAATTTTATTCATAAGAACAAAGATAAATATTAATACCATTAAAATACTGTTTCCTATTCATTAATAATGGACAATAATATGGTATTGCAGAAGCTAAAGCATGTCAAATGATTATGGGAAAACATCATTTCTATTGCATTCCAAAATATATCAGAATACAAGTCAAGGGTACAGACAGTTGTACTCTGCTTGAATTAAATACATTTACCAAAACTCATGAGTCTCATTTCAGGTTATTCAGAAAATATCTTCTGAGATTTTGACACTTGAATGTTTTACAGTAATCTTCTGTGTGTGTGTGTCTGTGTGTGTGTGTGTGTGTGTGTGTGTGTGTGTGTGTGTGTTTGATATTGTTTGTTTTGACAGTCACGGTAGGGCTTGAACTTCAAGGCATAGCACTGTCCCTGAGCTTTTTCACTCAAGGCTAGTGCTCTACAACCTGAGCCACAATGCCACTTTAAAAGCCTCAAGGGATTTTCTTCCTGGGCTGGCTTTAAACCTTGTTCCTCAGATCCAGCCACCTGAGTAGTTAGGATACAGGCGTGAGCCACTAGTGAGGCACTAAGCCTCTATTTTTATAAATAGAAGTTCATTCTAAAGTGCTGTAAGGTATAGATTTGAAAATATATAAAGCAATAACTATCATAATCTTCTTAACATTGTCAAGTTCTGTACATAATCATATTGCTGTACTTTCATATGATAGAGAATACAGTTGAATTTCTTACATCACCACAAACAAATTAGCAATGCATTTGCAGCAGTTATGGCTATGAGACCACTAGATAATAAAAAAAAAATCATCATATTCATTATACTCTTTTCTCTTTTTGTCCATTTCTGGTGATTGAATTGGAAACTTTAAGCTTCCCAAGCAGTAGTAGGGAAAAAAAGGGATAGAGGGAGGGAAGACGGGAAGGAAGAAGAGAGGGATGAAAGGAGAAGGAAAAGGAAGGAAGGAGAGATGGAGGCAGAAATGAAGGAAGGACTAAAAAGAACCAGGAAGGAAGGAAAGAAAGAATGCCCAAATAATCAGAATAAATTTTGATAGAGTGAGGGAGGAAGTAAAGAAAGAAGAAGGAAGGAAGGACAAAGAGGAAGGGAGGAAGGAAGGAAGGAAAGAAAAAGAGAGAAAGAAAGAAAGAAAGAGAGAGAGAAAGAGAAAGGAAGAAAGAAAAAGGAAGAAAGAAAGAAAGAGAGAGAAAGAGAAAGAAAGAAAGAGAGGAAGAGAAAGAAAGAAAATGGAAGGAAGGAAGAGCCAAAGGGAAAAAGGATAAATGAAACAAATGTGTCTTATTGATATTTGGCAATTTTTTTGTCATTAATACCCATGCAATATGATCTAAAATTATTTACATAGTATTTGTTATATTTGATGTTGTAAGTAATGTATAGATGATTTAAAGTGGAAAAGATGATTGAGTATACTTTACAAGAAGATATTGTGTGATTTTCACACTAAAGCCACCAGCACAACAATGTTCATTGCAGCACAATTTGTAATAGCTAGAATCTGGAACCAACCCAGATGCCCCTTAGTAGACGAATGGATCAGGAAAATGTGGTACATATACACAATGGAATTATGCCTCTATCAGAAAGAATGACATTGTAAGGAAATGGAAGGACTTGGAAAAATTATACTAAGTGAAGTGAGCCAGACCCGAAGAAACATGGACTCTATGGTCTCCCTTATAGGGAATAATTAGCACAGGTTTAGGCAAGTCACAGCAGAGGATCACAGGAGCCCAATAGCTATACCCTTATGAACACATAAGATGATGTTAAGTGAAATGAACCCCATGTTATGGAAACAATTGTTATATCACAGTTGTAACTACTTTCAACGTGCCATGTGTAACTGTAGCTTCAATTATTGAACCCTCCTGTGGTTGTACCTACACTATCTCTGTATCTTATCTGAGTATATTGGAAACCGTGTATACTGGTGTTAGAACTAGGAAATTGAAAGGGAATACCAAATTCGAGAGACACAGGGTAAAAAAAAGGCAAACAACTACAAAAGCAAAACTTGAAAAACTGGTGTAAATGAACTGAACAGCTCATGGTGGGGGGGGAAGGAAAGGGGGTAGGGGGAGAGGGAACGAGGGACGAGGTAACAAACAGTACAAGAAATGTATCCAATGCCTAAGGTATGAAACTGTAACCTTCCTGTAATTCAGTTTGATAATAATAAAAAAAGATATTGTGTGATTTTACAAAAGAGACTTTAACACCCTCAGTGACCATGAAGTAACTAGAATCTAATGACACAAGAAACAATGGTTTCTTTTTGTAGGATTATCTCTGTTAACTTTTAAGTGGTGCAACAAGTACTTGAGAGGAATGAATTATAACAAGAAAGATTTATTTCATCTCATATTTTCAATACTTTATTTTGAGGTTATTTGGTCCTGTGTTCATGGGCCTATGATGAGACAATAGATCATGGCAGAGGAAAGCTGTTAATATCTTGGTAGGAAGGAAACACTGAGAGAAAGAAGATGCCCAAGACAAAACTCATCCCCCAAATGCATGTCCCTACTGGAATACTTCATCCAACCAGTCCCTCCAAAAGTTTCCACCACTCCTAATAATGCCATCAATCATAAATCTGTCCATAGATGAATCTATTGGTTAGCTTAGTGACCTCATTATCCAGTCACTTCTGAAGACTGGATCTCCCAACACCATTCAACACATAGGCCATTTGTTTGGACACTTCATATGCAACCCATAGCCATGATATAGTAGACAAGATAATATTTTAATTAGTTAACCATAAGAAAGGTACGATGCTAGCTTGAAAGCCAGTTTTTTTTAATAGAATATTAATGTGGACGTGTATAGCTATACCAGATGAACTGATAGACATATAATTAGCCCCCTAAAATGTCCAAGTTTTCATTTAAGCTGAAAGGTGGTATCATTTTGAAGTCGTGTGTTCCTCCTAAATTTGCTGGTGAATATTATCCCCTGTGTGTGATGATTTGAAGTTAATATGTTCCTAGAAGCCCCATGGTTTGTAGGCTTGGCTACCAAAGGATGGATTTTGAGGAACTGATTGGATACTGAGGACTGTGACTGTCAACACATCAACCCCTTAATGGATTCATAATACTAGGAAATAAGGTGAAGTGGTGAAGAAGTGGAGCCTATTTGGAGCAAGTGGGTCAGTAGAGGTGTGCTCTGGAAATAACGTCGTTACCATCCTATTTGAGGGAAGATGGGATTTCTACTTTCTAATAGGTATAGTGATAGGATGCCATCAGCTTGGAAGGAATAAATCTCATTAATTAAGTACTAAATTCTACTTTCCTTGGTGAGCATAGTGTTTCCTATGTAGTTAAGGTTTTGTACATATTAGTTGTCTATTTTCACCTAAATCGAAGCATTGCTTTACTCTTGTTTTTGTTTTTACTGTCTTAACATTGACAGAGCCATTCTAATGAGAATATATTACACATTTAATATCTTGTTAACTCAAAAAACTTCAGAAGAATCAGTAGTGGTTTTGATAAAAAAAATCATCTGTAACATTCATTTTTTATCTTGTTTTAAACAGTTATCTTTGACAACACAGTTACAGCATTTGATAAATTCCATTAAAAATAACTACCATCATGAGTGGATACTAGTGGCTCATGCCTGTAATCCTAGGAAACTTAGATTTGAGGATCACTGTCAGAAGTCAGCCTGGGCAGGAAAATCCATAAAACTCTTACTTTTAATTAACCATCCAAAAGCCTTAAGTGGAGCTATGGTTCAGGGGGTAGAGCATTAGCCTTGAGCACAAAAGCTCAGGACAGAACTCAGACCTTGAATTCAGGCTTTAAGACCATGCATACAACACACACACACACATACACACACACACTACATATAAAAAAGTTTCTATTCTGAATTCAGCAATAACAACACTTATTTAAAAATTATAAATAGCCAAGCATCAAGCCTATAATCCTAGCTACTTAGCCTGAAGGATTGTAGTACAGTACTAGGCTGGGCAGAAACCTCCAGAAGAGTCTATCTTAACTATCCAAGCACCAGACTGCAAGTCTGGCACAAGAGGTAGAGTGCAAACTGTGAGCATGAAAGCAGCATAGTAACACATGATCCCAATTCAAGCCTCAGAACAGGCAATAAATAAATAAGAAATAAGAAGTTATACCATTCATATTTCAACTACTCAAGATGTTCATTATGAAGCTATTTGATTTTTTCTCTCATTAAAATAATAATTAAGGTGAATACAAATTAATTTATTCATTCCTTTGTAGGAGAGGAGAAAGGAGGTGGGAAGAGAAATATAAAGAACAAATATCTGAATTACAGATAGGTTGCCTTTTAGGGTCAGGATGCTTGAGTCTTTGTATCTCATCACATAGACATAGCTTTGTAACCACTGTGGTAGCTCATGTCTTTCATTTGCTGTATTTAAATTTTCCTCACATCAAACATTTAGGGTAACGTTTTTTTCACAGGATTTCAAGCATGCTGTGGTTTGGGTTAAATCCCAACCACTTAGAGGCAGTATTACTTTCCATAATGACATTTTTTCCCCACTTGAGAACTGAATTCTGATAAATCCTCGCATAATGATATTAGACATTCTATAAAACAAGATTATTTTGTAAGTAAGAATGAATCTTTTTTTAACTCAGTCTCTGTCTACAACAGTGATGAAAGTGCAGACATAATTTCAGATGAAATGAGTTATTTAATCCTTGTCCTAAACAATATATATGTTGAAATTTCTAAGCATTTAACATTATTCCCAAATTAGACCTCCAGTATAATAATTTTATTTGTCAAATAGTTATAATGAAAAGGTGGTGATCATCTGTGACTTCAGAGTACATAAATGTGTAGAATGCATTTCAAGGAATTTTGTTAATAAGACTAATACAAGTGGTCAATATAAATATGACAGAAAATCTAATATGACACTTCTAACATTCAATTCGAAATTAAATAATATGTAAGTAAGTGACGCTAAGCTGTTTAAAGTTTCACCAGCTGCTTTTAAGATTGATTCTCATCAAAATTACAGTACTAAAATGTTTTCTTTTGTTGTACAGAGTCAAATAGCAAACCTCAATTTTAAAATCGGCTCTTATTTGCAAAAAATCCTTTGACATAGTACATTTGTTCTGCCTGGGCAACAGTAAAGGATTGTGGTATCATTTTGAAGAAGGTTGTTTGACAGAGCCTGTTTGTTTATTTGGGGTAATGTGAGCTGCATTCAGAAAATGCCATATTTTGTTTCATGATTGTATACATTCTCTCCCATTGCTTCCAGGCAAGACTTGTAAGCAGAGAAGACACGGATTTAGACCTTTTTTCTATGACCAGTGGAAGTGCTTTGTCTGTGAAAAGAGAGAAAAAAAGTCAGGCACACAAACACTCAGCAGGATCTTCAAGTAAGTTGTGGTTTCCTTCAGAATTAATTTAGAAATCACAAATGAATTGATGGACCCCAATGCCAGCAGGCATTCTTTTGCAGATAGGGGGTAAGATGCCAGACACCAGACCTGCCCCCAAACTGTGGATTCAGCTTCTCGGGGTTTGTTTTTTTTCTCTCTCTCTTTCTTTAATTGTCTTCTCCTTTGATATGAGAAAATTAAATTATTTCTAAAATTAACAGCATTAGTTTTTATTTAATTATATTCTGCGATTCAGTGGTCCTCACTGCCCCCACCCACTTCATCCTGTGGATCATATTGAATTCTTTGATCATTTGTTTCTAAAAGGATTTTTAAGCTAATTTTTTAAGTTGGGTTTATATATTAAACTAGCATTGTTTCGCTTTTTTCTCATTAAGGATGTTGTAGGTAAACTTGTCTTTCAAGGGAAAAAAAATCAAAATCTGGTAGATTTTTTTGGTAATGTGATAAAATCATGGTTTTAAAAGCTACTTCTGTTGAAGAGATAACAGTTTGATTCTGTTTCTTAATGGTGACTTCATTTTCATAAACCTGCCACATCTACCATCTTTCATTTAAGGAGAGGAAAGTTTTCTTTTGTGTGTATATAGACACCTCCACACCCATGTACACACACATACACACATGCACGCATACATGCTTCTACAAAATTGCACTCAAATTATAAACTGAACATAAACATTTAAAAATGTATCTTACAAGAATTTGTGGAAATTAAACCAAATTTTCTACAAAGTTTTATTTAGTATCCACCCTAGAATTTTGAAATATCTCCCAGAACATAACTGCACATTAATGTGAGAAGTGTTTTGATACGATATTTTATTCATTTTCTCAATTTAAAATGACACTAAAAAGTCAGCATATGGGCATTTTTTATACTCACTTACACTTGACAAAAATTTTAACTCACTGACATTAGAATTATATTATACAAAATCAATATTTGATTGAACATGAAAAGTTTAGTAATCCAAAGGTGCTGTCTGTTTAAAGTACAGGGCACTGTGTGTTGTTTTTATTTACAGTACAGACATTTACATTCATTGACAGGAGTAAGTCTTCTATAATCAATTTTAGTGGGCTATTTAGATACTTAATCTAACTTAAACATACATCTTAGGCTTTAAAAATCTTGAAGTACTTGAGTTTTTTTAGGTTTCTTTCCCTAAATAAAATCATTTCACTAATATCAATTTTAGAATGTTGATATAATGGTTTCTTAGATGAATTTTCCAAATATATATTCCATGACACTAGCAATCACCTTTTAGTTCCTATGTATTGCATATTATAACTATATTAGAAACTTTGGAGTCTTTTAGGTAAGAATTAACAAAGCAGAAACAACAATTAAAATATTGTCCTTTCACCATACAACATATAAAAACTTCTTTTTAGGATTCTGGGGTTAGATTAGTGGTCAAGGGCTTGGATTAGCATGCACAAGGCCTTGCGTTCAATCCTCCCTAACACTACAAAAACAAGTAAATGAAAAGCCTCTGCTTGTAAACTCTTATCTTGAACTTTCAACGTAAGTAGCTTTGTAAATCAACAACTATGTGGCAACAGGCAAGCTTTATATTCTACTTAAATGACACTGAATCATATATTTTAAAGTATATGAGATCATTAGAAAAAGTTCATTTCTAGGTAACTCTCTAGGAAACTCAAACTACATGTAATTTCAACTAGTCATCAATAAATAGCTTCATTGCAAGTACTACTGATCTCTAAAAGTTTAGTAAGTGACAATGTAAGATAAGCCACTTTAGAAAAATAGTTTTTCTTCAAGAACAAATGATTATGCTTAAAATACTATTTACGCCAGTCACATCAGCACTCTATAATGTTAAAGAGTGTGAGCTGACATGAATCATGACTCATTCCTTTAAAAAAGAAATGATAAAAACTACCATGGCTAGGCATTGGTGGCTCACACGTGAAGTGCCAGCTTCTTAGGGGACTGAGATCTAGAGGGTTGGGCAGAAAATTGCTAGATTCCATCTGCAGAAGCAAGAGTGTAGGCATGGCTCAAATGGTAGAGTACCAGGCTAGTGAGTGACCATGAATTCAAACCCAAGTACTGAAAAAATGAATACATACATTATAAAGTTGCTGTTGGAATCAAATATAGATCAGCTGAGTAAAGATTTGAAGATCCAAGTATCTAAGCACGCAAGCTAACTGGCTCAACTTATAAGAAACCTACTCTCTAAAAATACTTAGTTTATCCTATTAGTATATAGAAATCCTTTAACCTTCAAAGGTTTGAGATCCTAGACTCCCATGGCTGTAGGCCAACCACTTATAGCTTTGAAATTTTGAAAGCTTTTTCCTTTAGCTTTCTCTCTTTCAAAACTTGTCACCTTGTTAAAGCTAAAATATTTCTTTTTTGCTTTGCTAGCCAAACCTAGAGACTAGTTTATGGGATACAGCTGTAAAATTCTCTGTGAGCCTTTGAACTTTTCCAGATATTTCTCTTTCAATGTTGCTATAATGCTATAACATGTATTCTTTATAATCAGATAAAATCAAAATTAAAATCCTAGTTCCACCATCATAGTTAGATAGGTTTTGTGACCTTGTGTAAATTGCTTAACCTTTAGGGATGAGTTTATTATCTCCCCGAAAATAAGAATGATAAGGTTTATCTCATGAGGTATTAGTGAGGAAGTAATAAGTAAAAAATATAAATATAGAGTCTGTGATACATTATCTAGAATATTGTACAGTTTAAAGATTAATATATGTTTTCATTTTTTGTTGTATGTTTTGGGTTCTTGTGACATGACTTTAGAACAATCACAAAGCAGAATTGTCTTCCTTTTCTCTGTGTCAATAAAACAAGAATCAACATATTTTAAGAACACTAACCATCTCATGCAGTAATATATATATATATGCCAGTATATATATATATATATATATATATATATATATATATATGCCAGTACTGGGACTTAAACTCAGGGACAAGGCACTGTCCTTGAGCTTCTTTTGCTCAAGGCTAGCGCACTGTACCATTTGAGCCATAGCACCACTTCCAGCTTTTTCCCAGAACTTCATGCATGCTAGGCAAGCACTCTACTACTCTATCACTAAGCCACATTCCCAGCGCCAAGCAGTAATATCTTTCATAGAGAATTTTCTAAGTTAGTATATGTTTTTCTTGTAGTTCTCACTAAGTCCCTTATAAACCAGTCTTCTACTGTGGAGAATTCTAATATATCATATGCTTTACAAAGTAATGGACAAGGTTTTATTCTTATCAATGCTTGAATGCAAAGAAATTTCCTCATTTACATAATATTTAAGGAAGAGTTCAGTCACTTTCCCCATTTAATAATTCAAAGTACGAATTTTTGCAGGAGGAACTAATAACAAATCATATTTAATTGTCTTTGAATTTATGATTATTTTTAGTTAGTTACTCTAGATACAGTTCAAGAATTTAGTCTTTCACACATGCACACAAATTATCAAAGGAAATCCGTTGTCTTTTATTCCAAATCCAGTGATTCATTGCTTTTTTTTCCCTTCTAAGCATAGTTTAGTAAAAGAGTAAAACATGAAGTTATGCACTTTTGTCATTCATTCAAGTTTATTGAACATTCAGCTCATCCATTTTTGTTTAGTATTTTCAGAATTAAATGTCATTGTATATGTCTTTGGTTATTATAAGAAGCATATATATCACGATTGTATCCCTAGCTATTTGGTAGGTAGAGATCATAAAGATCATGTTTCAAAGCCAACCTAGGCTCAAAGTTTATGAAACCTCAAATTAACTAGTAAAAGAGCTAGGCTTGGTGTCTCTGTCTGTCATTACAGCTATATGGCAAGCATAAATAAGAGTATCATTGTCAAGGGTGGCCTGAGTATTTTGTTATCTCCTAGTAAAATCAAAATGTGCTATTCACACAGCTCAGGTGCCACAGTACTTGTCTGATAAGTACAAGTCTCTGAACTTAATAAAGCTCATCACCACACCTTTTTTTGAGGAATCATACATAGAGATAGGAAGCAATCACATGTCCACAGTGTGCTACAAATGGTTAGGAAAACAAAAAGATGATTTGTATGTGCTCAACACATACTAGAAACTTCATTAAGAGAATCTAGATGACTATATAAACCACTATTCGGTACTCCTAAGTCATATAGTCAAATGATTTTTTAATAGTCATTCTATTCTCTAAAACAAGTAAGACCATTTCCATTAACTCTCTATGGCCTTCTTTCCAAACTGCATATATGAGATTTAAACTGATAAATGGTTACAGATGTTAAAGTAAGACTGTCATACATTAGAAATAACACTCTTGTGATGAAATTCAGTCAACAATTTCTAGAAGGTCAGGGAACTTAATGTGCGTGTGTGTGTGTATGTATACATACATATACATGTGTAATACAAACAAAGGGGAGAGGAAAAAAGGGAAGGAAGGAAGGAAGGAAGGAAGGAAGGAAGGAAGGAAGGAAGGAAGGAAGGGAAAGAGGAGGGAGGAGGAAAGGAGAGGAGAAAGGAAGGGAAGGGAAGGAAAAAGGAAAGAAGGAAGGATAATTTCATCCTTTAGATGGATAAAAGATAGAAAAGAGAGAGTATGTTTTTGACTGTTTTTTACTCCTTAGTGGAAGGCAATATGAGCCGAAGGAAGACTAGAAAATTTGGCATATATTCAGTAATAAGTAGCAGAGTTTCTTCTTCTTTGTTTTTTTTGTCCAGATGTGGGGCTTGAACTCAGGTCCTAGACATTGTCCCTGAACAGGGTGAGGGAGGAGGTAACAAACAGTAGAAGAAATGTATCCAATGCCTAACGTATGAAACTGTAACCTCTCTGTACATCAGTTTGAAAAAAAATAAATACATAAAGCAGGGTGAGGACACCAAGTAACATCACCGTATTTCTAGCATCATGAAGTTTTCAACCTATATAAATACATACTATAGTGGGTTAAGTCCAGTCAAAAGATAGATACCAGCCAGACTCCTGTAGCTAGTTGCTGTAATCCTACCTATTCAGGAGGCTGAGATCTGAGAATTATCATTCAAAGCCAGTCTGGTTAAGTCCTATATTTATTAAACTGCTTTCTGATCATAATATATACACTAGTAATGTGTACATGTGTATTCATTAATTACAGAAGTACATATTGAAAAATAACTACAGGAAAATTAATTTAATTTCCCCCTCTATAGGAGAGATTTGTAATTGAAAGTAAATGAAATTTTAGTATCATTTTATTTATTTCATTTTAAAATATAAAATGTGTCTAAATGAAACAGAGAAAACCTAAGAATGCTTGAAAGCTGGGAACATAGTGCAAGTGGTAGAGTACCTTCCTAGCAAGTAAAATGTCCTCAGCTCAAAATCCAGTAACACACACACACACACACACACTCACAGACACACACACAAACACACAAACATACTGAATGAAATTGTCTAAAGAGTATTCGTATTGTTCCATCTTTGTTGATTTTGTTGTTGTTTTTCCCGTCCTGGTGTTGGAACTCTAAGCTTGGGTGCTGTTCTTGAGCTCTTTTTTGCTTAGGGGTAGCACTCTGTCAACTTGAGTCACCGCGCCACTTCTGGCTTTTTCAGTGATTAATTGGAGGTCAGAGTATCATGGGCTTGTCAAACTGTGATCCTCAGATATCAGCTGGTGGCAAGAGCCACCAATGCCCAGATAATTTTGTGGATTTTTTAATGTTATTTCCATCCCATTAAATCATGTCATCAATTGAAAAATGCTATAAAGTAAGGAATGTCTTAATGATCTCATGGGAATGATGGCATACAAAGAAGTAACTTATTACTAATGTGCCAATTTCATTTTTAAACTCAGTGAAAGTATAAACACAGTAAGAATATCTATTTGCAATCTAATACATCATATGTATTTGCCTCTTCACCAGCCTGCCTGTGATCTTTGTTAAACCAGTTGCAACTCCTATGTTAATATAGGAGATCAAAAGCACTTTAGCTTAGAATACAGAAAATTAGGAGTAAACTCAATTTAAATGGGAAATCTTTTTCTCATATGTATGATATTTGTGAAGTTAAATATTTAAGTATGCTTTATGATTTAGGCAAATATTGCAGTGAGAATTAGATAAATATATATGTGTATGCACATAAGTATATATTTATATATATGGGACTGATGAGAACAGGGAAAAATCATAAAGTGTGACAGAGATAAAAAAATGCATATAGTTTTCTAATTAAGTTATTCTACAACAAAAGCAACATTTTACATAAGATAACTGCTCAACCAAAGAAAAGTAACAGAAGTGATTGTGATGTTTCATAAAAATTGTGTTTATAACTAAAAGTTTTTCTCCATGTAAGAATATGTCTAAATGACTCTGACTTCAAATATTGTTTAAATGATTAATGTAGAGAGGAAAAATAAAATATTTTCTTCAAATATTTTCTGATATAGAATTAGAAAATTCTACCATCTGTGAGAAATAGCTGGTATTTTATAAAAATCAAGTTGAGGGCTGGGGATATGGCCTAGTGGCAAGAGAGCTTGCCTCGTATACATGAGGCCCTGGGTTCGATTCCCCAACACCGCATATACAGAAAACGGCCAGAAGTGGCGCTGTGGCTCAAGTGGCAGAGTGCTAGCCTTGAGAAAAGCCAGGGACAGTGCTCAGGCCCTGAGTCCAAGGCCCAGGACTGGCCAAAAAAAAAAAAAAAAAATCAAGTTGAATTTTAGAAAGCTAGAAGTGATACCAAACTGTACAATCCACTGAAATGTATTGGTTGAAAAGTATTCTACCATATTTAGTAGTTGACATGTAAATGACCCAATGTACGTTCAAAGAAAAGAGAAAAACTATTTCTTATTGAAAAGATATCCCAGATTTCATAAAATGAAAAATTATCTATACCTGAATTCTTAGATGTGAATTTCTTAGAAAGAAGTTGAATATAAATTATAAAGAAATGAAAGAGAAATCTAGCTAAAACTGATAAATATGAGGTAATTTAAATAATAAGTCATCCTGAAGTAATTATTAAAGTCTATGAATTATTGTACGAATATAAAATATTTCAATGGGAAGAAAGGAATAATATAACAGATAACCATCCTCTTTAAGAGAAATGTCAGGTTTTGAATTTATGGAAATGTATGAAAGAAAGATGGCTTTGCGATTTGTTTTTTTTTTAATTTAAATGTGATTCACAGTTACATAGAATATTAATTAGAAACATAAACTTATTTAGAGAAAAGGATCTATATGTAGTGGAAAATTATAGTATACTAAGGGAGCATGACTCTACAAGCTTTCCACCTCCTTCTTCTAGGCATATATCTTTCTTAAAATATCCTTTATTTTTGACATTTGAATATCTTATTTGTAAAACTCATCTACTTCCTACTGATTCCTTAAATTCCATAACTTAAATTTACAAATAAATTATTTTCTCTTGAATGTTAGAAATCTATTACATTTCAAGTGAAGATAAGTTATACTTAACCATTTCCATACTTACATGCTTTTAAAAATAGGTTAATACTATATTTTACCTGTACCCAATCCCTGTGAGACTCTAAATTGATGCCGTTTCCTCAAATATTATCTTAAAGAAATTAACTCATTCCATTCAAAGATTGCATTATTCATTGAATAGTTGTAGAATTCCTAGCAACAACAATTTTACAGATATGCTGAGGGTACACAAAAAGCCTGTGAGGTAAGTAATTTAAGTCTCTAAAGGTCTTATTTATTTATTTACTTACTTACTTACTTACTTTTATGTCGATTCTAAGGCTTGAACTCAGGTTCTGGGTGTTTTCCTTGAGCTTTGTTGCTCAAGGCTCATACTCCACCACTGGAGCCCGTACCTTCAAGCCTGGCTTTTTGTTAGTTAATTGGAGATAGGAGTCACTTGGATTTGTCTGCCCAGGTTGGTTTCAGTAAGCCTTATTTCTGTCTCTTGAGTGGCTAGAATTACAGGAGTGAACCCACTGAGCCTGGTTTAAAAGGGATTTTTTTTTTTTTGTCAGTCATGGTGCTTGAACTCAGGGCCTAAGAGCTTTCTCTGAGCTTTTACTTTCAAGGCCAGCGCTTATCACTTTGAGCCACAGCATCACTTCTAGTTTTCTGATGGTTATTTGGAGATAAGAGCCTCACAGACTTTCCTGTTCTTGCTGGCTTTGAACTGTGATTTTCAGATTACAACCTCCTGAGTAGGTAGGATTACAGGTGTGAACCATCTGCACCCAGCTTCAAAAAGGCTGTAGGTGAAATAATTCCTAGATTTAAAACTTTGCGTTTAAGACTATGAGAGAGAAAGGAAGAGAGAGAGAAAGAGAAGGGAGAAATACATTAAAGGAAATTGTTTGCCTTTAAAATTGATACCTTGTATTCATTTTTACTTTTGAAGGCCAAGTTTTTTTGTAAAACTATTATATGCCTAACTATTAAATAAGATGCTGTCCTCAATAAGACAAATTCTACTCATGCAAAGCCACAAGGATTTTTTCCTGCAGAACTGCAAATTGAACCCAGAGCCTCGAGCTTGTAGGCCAAGTGCTCTACCATTTTTTTTCACTCCGAGCTTTTTTTTATTTTGTTTTCAAGACAATCTTTATAACTTGACTTAGGTGGTCTTAAACCTTCTGCCCTCCTGCCTCCACCTCCTGAGTAGCCAGGATGAGAGATATGCATGTCTATGTTCAAAGATAGGCCAAATTTTAGTTGTGTTATTTTTTTCTTGGCTTACGGCAAATAATTCATGTTATAAAAATATTATGTTGTACTCAGTTTTCTTCAGGTTTAAACTGAGAGTTGTGATCTATTTTCTGCAAAATTGTTAGAACACCAAAACCATAGTGAATATAAAATGGTAGTCTCAGCTTAGAATAAACAAACTCTCCAGTTTCTAGTATTATTTTGTTGCGATATTGTTAGTAGTTATGTGAAATGACATTGGCAGAGAATTGAAGATTAAATTTATCATAAGAAAATATAAGCTATACAAAAAGTATGCAAAAACAATTGATTATGGTATATACATATATGTGTATACATATATGTACATTGTATGTGTATATGGATATATACCATAATATTTTAAATTCATGGCACATTTGCAAGTGGTAGTCTACAAAATCTTCTATGGGGACAATTGCTTAATATTTGCCATCTATGATAATTGCAATTCAAAAAACAATTTCAATTCTCCTACATTGTAGAAGTCAAAATTAACTTTCAGGGGCTGGGGATATGGCCTAGTGGTAGAGTGCTCGCCTCGCATACATGAAGCCCTGGGTTCGATTCCTCAGCACCACATATAGAGAAAATGGCCAGAAGTGGTGCTATGGCTCACGTGGCAGAGTGCTAGCCTTGAGCAAAAAGAAGCCAGGGACAGTGCTCAGGCCCTGAGTCCAAGCCCCAGGACTGCCAAAAAAAAAAAAAATTAACTTTCATATTTTCCAATTAAAGTTATAAGTTCAGCCAGAAACCAGTAAGTCAGGATCCAGTGGCTCATGCCTCTAATCCTAGCTATTCAGGAGGCTGATATCTGAGGATCTTGGTTCGAAGCTAACCCAGCCAGGAATATCCATGAAACTCTTATCTTCTAATTAACTTTAAAAAAAAAAAAAAAGCCAAAGTGGAGTTGTGACTCAAATGGTGGTAGAGGGCCAGGCTTTAGGACAAGCTCAGAAACTGCACCCACACCCTGTATTCAACGTTCCCCCGCCCCCCACACACACAGAATTTGAAACTTCAATCCACTATAGAAATTATATTTTCCCTGAGATTGAAAAGAGAAAAAGAAAAAAATTGTAGCCAAGGCAAAATTATAAAATCTCATTCTCTTTGTCTGAGGTATTCAATTTGATAGAGCACAGTAGTTAAATAATAACATCAAAGTCTCATTGGATTATTACATTAGCTTTTGGTTAACAAAAGTTCATCTCTTACAATGTAGAATGAGAACTTTAAGACTTTTGTATTATTGCTTAAACTATTAAGTGCAATTTTTCTTGGTCTAAAGTTACTGGCCAGGGACTTTAACAAACTTTAACAAGCAAATCTTAACCATTATTTCCTTAAAATAGTCTAGTGATTAAAGCTTGATGATATATATTAATTGCAATCACACTAATATCACATTAATGTGGCTTGTAGCCTCCTGTAATAAATAGTTATTGATTTAAATGAGATATTTTAATGAAACAACCATGATTTCAGGCACGGTTAAATATAACATTTATTAGTAACCACAAAATAGTGTTTACATTTCTTGTACTGTTTGTCCTGTTTGTTACCTCCTCCCTCATTCCTCCTTCCCCCTCTCCCTCTCCCCCCAAGGCCTAACATATGAAACTGTAACCTCTCTGTACATCACTTTGACAATAAATAAGTAAAAAAAAAAATGGGTGGAAAAAAGTAAAAAAAAAAAGAATAGTGTTTACAGATTTAAAATAATAGCTTCAACAGTAACTGACATTCAGAGGACAATTTTTTGTCTGTATAAATGAGAACTAGTTGTACGTATGCCAGCTACATTTATTTTTTAAAAATCAAAATTAAAATTTATGAGGACAGCATATATGCATGCTCTATTGATAATAGATTAAATCAACATGTTTCTAACTGTAGTGATATTTTATTAGTTCTTGCCCCTTTCCTTCATGACCATTTTCCTTTTTAAATAAAGTGCTTTATTTTGACTTTTTGAAAACAATTTTGGTTGTTGTTATTGTTGCTTTCAAACCAACTTCTTACACTAGCTAATAATGTGGTGCAAAAATAAATGGGTATGGTCAAATGTGAAATGCATTTGTCAAATGAATGAAACTGAAGTATAATAATGTAATAAATCCTCAGGCTAGTCATGTTTATTGTTGCCAAATGTCTCCCTGCTAAGAATTAATAAGCATGAAAAGGGATAATGAAAGTTTCCATGAAAAAATTTGGGAAGTCTATCCACAAGTCTTCACTATCTGGGAATGTGGAAATAAGTATTTGTTTTATACAAGTTCCATATGAGGACTGTAAAGATGGAATCTAGTGAGTAGAATCACATGGAAAGTAACTGTTGTATGACAGTCACTAATACTATTTTGGCTCACTGAAGAAAATTGACAAGATAGCTCCATTGAAGGAAAGAAAAAGACTTGTGCCTGCCATATAATAGGTACAAAAAAATACATGATGAATGACTATGGGAATAAAAAGAATAGTACAAACTAAAATTTTCAAAAACACCAAGTGATCTTGAAAATCCAATTTGGGTTTTAAATGTTTACATTTTAATGGATGTGATAAACATTTTAGAATTTCTTTCAAATATACAGTTTTGCTAACATTTTACTTTGGCAAAATTAACTGACAAGGAACAAAAGGAGAGAGGGGATAATTAAAAGTTGAAATGCTGTGTTTTGTCACAACTACGCTGTTTCAAATGAATGTGCAAATCACTCTAGGGTTAAAAAATGCTTTTATTTATGCCATTGTTCCTTCATTACAGATGCTTTTGAACACTTAGTTGTTTGTACAGTGAAATGGTATAGAAAGAGGATCTTTAAAACAAAGTATTGGAAGAACTGACAACAAATTTTAAATGCCCAGAAACTGTGTATCACCAAGAGCTCAGAAAGCCACAACCGTCAGTTTCATATAACTTTCAGCAGAAAGGCCACATTAGAGAAGGGCAGCATAGTTTTAAAACAAATGATAAAATACATTTTGATTTATGTAACCCCAAACAAATCACAAAAAATGCTGAACAATATCAGTTGTACAAACCACAGAATTTATAGGAACAGGATAGTACTTTTAGCAGAACACTCTTTTAAGACACAGTCTTGTCTGTACCAGCCGAACCACAGGTATCTTAACTAATCAGTATGAGTGTGTTACAAATAATAAACCTGGGAGCATAATTGCATCAAGGAGTATAGATCAAATATAAATGGTAGCTATTATACAAGGTCAAAAAAGACAAAATAGAAGAGTAAAAATCAGTATACTGTCTAGCAAAATGAATTCCCAATTCTATATGGTATGTTTTAGCTTTTATGCTCATTAGGATTTTTTTTAAATAAATGTGCGTCATCAGATATGTTATATGTGTTAGGTTTTTTTAATAAACACAATTGAATATTAAAATGAAAACTAAACTAAAAATAGACACCTCAATTACTAACACTGATAACAAATATTGTGGATATTTTAGGATAAAGTAAAACAACAATTTTTCTCATTTATTTGCCTCATAGATGCTAAGAAAAGCAATTGCAATTGTCACTTCAATTTCAATCTCAATTGAACAGTGAGCACTATCATTTTGAATATTTTATATTTATTAGCATTTTTTATTTTATTAATATTTTTATAACTTACAAAAAGTAAAAAATCTCATGAACAAACAAATTACATTGAGGAAATCTAAATATAGTTCCAACAGCCTATGGGTTATTTTACTTTTGCTCTTAATGTTAGATTTTTAAATAATCCATATGATATTCATTCTAAATGGTGTTTTTGCTTCAAGGTTGAATACAGAAGTGGTCTTATAAAGTGACTGCTTTTTAAATATTGTACTATCTACCTCAACCCCAAATTTGCCCAATGCAACTAATTCATAGCACTTAAATTGATGTAAATGCTTTGCTGCTAAAAATTTGTTCTGGTCACTTTCATTAAAATGTTGGATTTTTTTCTTCCATGCTTTACTTATTCTGTATCTGCTGCTAAGTAATACAATATGGGAAGTCCTTTGAAATAGTTTTTATATCCAGACACATAGTGTTGGGTACACTGATGAAAATCCAATGACGTATTCCCTACTATACATCATGAGATTTCTATTTTGACCTGTTTAACAGGTTTTTTTATACATAACAGGAGAGTCATTCAAGTCATTCAAAGCATTTTGCATATTAAATTACTTATCCAAACACAGCCTATATAGACCTTGACATTTGCTAAAGGA
This sequence comes from Perognathus longimembris pacificus, assembly GCF_023159225.1. NCBI lineage: Eukaryota > Metazoa > Chordata > Mammalia > Rodentia > Heteromyidae > Perognathus > Perognathus longimembris. Next base: position 26,125,612 of record NC_063161.1, on the reverse strand, counting down.
CCAAGGCCTTAAAGGGGTAAAAACATTTTTTTTTACGGGACCAGAACAAATCTTGAGCAGAACATAGATTATGTAGAGGAATAAGTGACTTCTTAGAAAAAGGAGAATAGTCATACTTTCAGCACAAATGGATGAGTCCAATTGCTTCATTTCTGTGATAACCTGCAAACAAACAGAAAATTGTTGTTTGTTTTAGTCTATAACGATGTTGCAGGAAGAAAAGAAAACACTCGTTGTCAAAGTTCCTTTGGTTGTAATATTTTTTCTTTTTAAGAAATTCATCAGTAGATTTAACACTAATATCATTTTTGAAGTAAGAGTCTCTTGTTATTTTATTTTCATGTGGGTAATTTTAGAATGATTATATATCGATTGTATTAAATTGCTTTTAATTTTCTTTTTTCATTTTTAGAGTAATCATAGAACAAAGTAATGACTTTACAAAAAACGCCAATATATGGTTCCTTAATAGATATGTTGTTTTACTCCCCAATTGGTTTTCTAGGTCTAGTGATTTGAGAGCTTATATGAAAATAAAAAGACTCTCACTAAGGCAATGAGAGAATACCCTATATTGATTGCTGATCAAAATTGTTTATTTACAAATAGCAAAAGAATAAAACTAAAGGTTTTATTCGCATCTAAATTTGGTTCTAGCCAAAGCACTGTATGTATACTGTGTAATGACTTATGTGTTTGCTATCTCAAAGAATAATTTCCTATAGGACTTTAATTCCACTGAGAATATACTTCAAAAATTGCCATAAAGCTGTCTTGTAATATGTAATTTTAAAAATTATTATTATTTATTAAAGAAACTGTACTAGACAAGTAAAATTTTACACACTGCCTTTTTAAATATAGATGTATACTGTGGATAAGTACAAATAAGATTTGAGGATTTCTCAGCAGCTCCAAACTAACAAAACTACAAAATGCAATTAGGGGGAAAATATACTATATGGTGAATTTCTAGTCAGTAGGGAAACCAGTCAGAATGCAGAAACAGTATTAAAAGTTAGAGTTTAATATTTAATTTTCAGGCTGTTTTAGGACCTGCAATCTATTTAATTTCAAGTAATTATTTTAGAAATATGTGATTTATCACTGAATATTTCAATACTGTGTCCAGAAAGTGCTATCCCACACACAAGTTACTTGTCATCTCTGATCAAAAACTTATATTAAGAACAGAGTCTTTAAGTAATACATTTTATATTAAGATAGTTTCACTAGCAATATTAACCAATAAAGGACTTTATTGAATGAACTTTAAATTCATACATATTGACTTCAACTTACTACCCTGAATATTGCTTGCACATAAAACTCAGCTTTCTCTGTCACAACTAAATATTTGTGCTATCCATTTGTGACAATCTACTTACTCTTACTGAACTCTTTTCATCTGGAACAGGTATGTATTAACATAAAGATATCATAACAGATCACTGCTTCTGAGACATTCTGCTCTTCTACCCTCAGCTCTAGTGTTTTCCCTTGTACCATGTTCTCATAAACATTTGTTCATCAGTGACAATTTGTTGTTGTTTTATTCAACAGACCAAACTAGCCATTTCATGCTACTATTTGGGCAAAAAAAAAAAAAAAAGAAAGAAATTAGGTTGTTTTTTTCAATATGTAAATAGTCAGAGGAAGATAAACTTTCAGGAAGCTTCATTAATGCTTTTTAGGCCACTGACTATCTTCTAGTTCTTGATTTGTGTCCAGTCACATGCCTTTTGCTTTTAAGAGTTCTTGCAGCTTGGCAGTTCCCTTCATTGACTAATAAGAGAGTGGCTCAATGTAGGGTAAGTCTGGCCAGAGGAGGAATCCACCATCAGCTGTCATTTGTCTAGGCTGTTAGCTTCTCTATGAAGATCGCATTCATTCGTTCCAGTGGCAAATGTTTCCAAACTCCTCTTCTCTATTCCACTCCAATACAACAGACTTCGGCCTGGAGCCATGGACAGTTGCCTCTTTCTTTCCTACATGCCCATTCCTAAAGTGATAGCTTTTAACTTTTTCCTACTTTTCAGTCAGGATCTCTTTGTAGACTAAATGACAAAGTACACTCCCTTTATGCGGGCTCCTGAACTCCTTTAGATTTGTTTTCTTAATCGGTTTTAAGCCTGAAAAACAATGCAGTATTTTGTTTGTGTAGATTTAAAACAGAAAATAAACCCCTCCAACCCATCTTCATCATCATGTTAAAACAAATTTAAAAATCACAGGCAAATGGTTTAACGTTTGCTTACTTCTCTGTTCTGATACATTTTTTCATATTTAAATTTTAGATGGACATACATTAATCTAAGGAGGCTTTTTTCTTCTTCTCTAAACTGAAGCACAAAAGCATCATAATAGGCATGTGGTTTGAACCTTTGCCTGAAGCCAGTTCTAGGGAAGCCCTGTAATACCTCACTCTGCTCCTTTTCAGACCATTTCCCCACAGAGAGCCCTGTGCTTTTGCTTCATTCTTAGGAGATTTGAGGCAGATGAGAATAATTCTTTAATACTAATTGTAGTATGGCAACTTGCGGTCTTGATGTGCAAAACACTCCAACCCACTAGCCACTAATAGTTTTTGTTAATTTTCTATGGATAATTTCTAACTTCATTCATAATAAAGAGTACTTTTTTTCCCCTCTCATACTACAAAACTTCTCAAATCTTGCTGTCATTGTAATACAACCATAAAGGCTATCTTTACAAGGGTCTATAATGCACTTACATAACTCCATTTATAAAACTAAGGCTCTGCATAATACATTGTACATCTAAAGTATTTTTTTTCATTTTACCCAAATTACTTTTTCTCTTAAAGGCTTTAATTAAATAATTCAGTAAAACTATTTCTAAAACAAATATGTGTGGTATGCTTTATTTTAAATAAATAATTATTTAAAATAGCCTATTGAAAAGATAAATATAGGGCTGGGCATATGGCCTAGTGGCAAGAGCGCTTGCCTCCTACACATGAAGCTCTCTGTTCCATTCCCCAGCACCACATATGTGGAAAATGGCCAGAAGGGGCGCTGTGGCTCAGGTGGCAGAGTGCTAGCCTTGAGCTGGAAGAAGCCAGGGACAGTGCTCAGGCCCTGAGTCCAAGGCCCAGGACTGGTCAAAAAAAAAAAAAAGATAAATATAAATATATTAAAATGTTTTATCATTTGGTAGTCTTTATAACATCGCATTTTGATCTATCTGTAGTGAAAGGAAACTGTTATAGTTAGTTGATTTTTTAAATCAGTTTGTTTTGTTCCACTTGTAAAGGCCACGCTTTGATTATATTACTTTGCAAACAAAAACTCAACCAAGATACTTGTGTTAAACTTAGAGATGGTAGAGTTTTCAAATGCAAGCTGTTGATTTAAGTATATTTCTTGCTTTAAAATATTGTTTTACTTGGGTCATGTTAAGTGAAAGTGTACATTTGATGTCACTGTCTAGGTCATTCAATTAAGGGAGTATGTGCACCAGTGATAACAAATACAAGACCTTCTAAAAGAGAACGCATATCATTCCGTGACAATCCTGTACAGCTCAGTGGTGGATGGGGAGGTGGCAAAAAGAAGTCAAAAACTTCCAAGTAATCCTTCAAGCTTCAGCATTCAAAACAGGTGGCAAAATGTTTCATTCAAAAGAAATCTGTGGATGTCTGGTCATGTTACCAACTGGGCACAAGATTTTTGAGTACTGTATTTAATAATTTATAGAGTTTTACATATTTCACAATTTTGATGTCTTATGCAAGCATCTTATTTCTCTTCTATAAAGTGGACTTTGAAATTCTTCCTGTATTCCTATGGAATGATCTCCATAAAATACTTGAAATATTGAGATGGAATTTTTATAGAGCTCTTCTAACTTAGTTTACAGGTTTATGACACATGGGTTCAAGGTGATTCTACTTACCAGTAAAGATTTCAATTCTACTCACTGAAACAAAAGAATATAACTTTTTGGCATTATTTAATGTAATATCGAAGAATGATTAATACGTTCATAAACTTGAATTTATCTGGACTATTTACTCAAGTAATAGTTAAGTAATAGCTTGCTAGCTATTTCAAAGTTAAACTAATACATAAGAGAATTCAAAGTAAACATGAAAATATAATTTTCCTTTAAAATTTTAAATGTGATTAGCAATTTTATAAGAAAATATAGATTCAGTTTAAGAGAAAGTGAAATACAACTTAAATAATTGTCACCCTAATAAGTTGAATATTTATCTGTAATGTTTCATCCCAGTGTCTCTTATTCTTCTTCTTCAAAAAACAAAAAAGGTAGATGCTAAATTTGGTTCATTAACACTATTCCACTATTCCACTGATTCAAAAGGATTTAGTCATTTTAAATGTTAAGCTGAGAACTTAATTCTGGGCTCTATTCTGTTATTATCTAAGATTAGTATGATTTTTCTTTAATTGGAGACAGTTCAATTTTTCTTTTGTATTTACAAAATGTGAATGTGCAATATGTTCCATTTAACATGATGCACAAAGGATCTGTGGGTTTCCAGAATCTGGCACTTTTTTCACAAAGTTAAACTCATGGTTCTCTAGTGACTTTCCTTAGCTGAGTTACTATGTAATAGGATCCAGTGAACTTCAGATATTCCTTTTGTTTTTCCTCCACTTGACTGAAATATTTCTTCTAGAGATGACTAAACAGATTTAAGAGTTACATTTTTCCCCAATGTTTGGCCCCCATCTGCTTTTGGAATCCTATTGCATTTCAAACCTGCAAATCTCTTTTTAACTTAATTGAGATAGAAATGTTAATGAGCCTTGAACTGTCAATCTATAATGAAAATATGAGATTCAAATGTTTCGGCACAGAAATTGAGCTGCATGTGTAGTAGAAGTTTTATGAACACAGTTATGTCATTTTTCACTAACATCCACAAATCAATATAATGTAATATTGTATGTCACCTATTGTCATCTCTGTAGTAGAAAACCATTTTACAGATGATATTCACTGGATTTTATGGTTCATGTACTAAAATATTTGGAGTAGAAAGGCCAGTATAAGGATGGAAATGCTTATGATTAAACTCTGATTGTGTAAATATAACTTTATAGTTTGCTTGTTCTGTAACCTGTGTAATTGTTTGATAAAACTGTGAAGAAAAACATGATGTTGATTCTCCTAAATTTAAAAATGATGACTGATATACGCCTGAATAAAACTGTACTCTAATTATAGTTTGAATGGAAAGTTCTTTGTAGTGATGTTTATTGTTTTGAGCCTCAAAGAATCATCTCAAGAAATAATCCATGCTGAAGTCAGTCATTTTGCAGTACTAGTACATTTTGGTTTGTGAAACAGAAAAACTAAATTGAAAAAAAAAAAAACCTAAACTAAACTAACTTAAACAAAAGAATTCAAACCAAGAAATGTATTTCTCTTTTTTTTTTCCTCTTGAGGGAACATTTTAAGAATTCCTTGTATGTAGGATTTAGGAAGATGCAAATATGGAGTCTTTCTTGTCATTTAGTTGACATGAAATTTATATTGACAGTGATGACTGAGGCAACTGGGCAATTCAAATGCCTGGCCCCAGATAACTTCTTGTTCTTCTCTACACACTGTGTCCTATTTCCAACTCCTATTCAACTCAGTTTACACTTTCATGCCCACCCCAGGCCATAACAGACTGCTACCACTAGTCTATTTGAGTAACAATAGTAAGATGGGTCATTAATCACACACACACACACACACACACACACACACACACACACACACACACTCACAGAGAGAAAGAGAGAAATAGTAATATTTTTACAGAAGTACTAGAATTTCTGTTTGGAGACAGCAGAGAGTTTTGATATGAGGATCAGCTATTTTGATCTACCACCCACTATCTTTGTCCACATAGTGTGTAATGTACAGATCTCATTTTGTGTGTTGCAAAGCATTTTGCACCCACTACAAGATGAGAATTCTCTTTTCTTGTTGTGTTTGTAAATTAGAAATCCACCTCTCTCACTTGAAAGACAGAAAAGACAGAAGAACATACCAAAAGACATTGTTAGGCACTGGTGCTTATGATAAAATCTATAACCTTCATGTTATTTTATTTACATAGATAGAACTGCTTTTTTCATTAATGAGTATGAGATTTAGAGAAATGTTATGAGCAGATCAAGAAATATAATGTCTATTTGGGATAAATATTGTACTAACAAAATGCACTTACAGAGTGCACTGAAAGTGGTTATGGTATTGACATATATAGTATGTATATGAACACATATATTCACACAAATTTTCAAAGACTTAATATGGAAAAATAATGTAAATCATTTTATAATTTTATGTTGATTATATTAAGATAAGACTACTTAGTTTACTTTTACTTTCTTCAATATGAGTACCAAAAAGTTTTGTATTACATTTATAATTAATGTTACATATTTCACTTGGGTATCGTGGATTTGGGGGGGCTCTATACATAGATTCAAGTTGGGTTTTGACGAAGGAAATAAATGATGGAATTACAGGAAGAATAGAGGTTATAATACCCAAATTTTACTTTCTTAATGAATTACTTTGTTAAAGTACTTTAATAAGTAAAATTATTTCATTAAAGAAGAGAACTTTGATTCTGGTAGACATGGAGGGTATGTTGAAATGAAAGGGCGAGATAACACTTGTGTTTGTAGATTTTGAGGGATCTGAATTTATCTTTGCCATAATAGAATTCAACTTTCATATTTACTTAAATTTAGTTTACTTTAATCAGAGATGATCTAATGAAGTCATATTGAAGCCCTTCACCTTGTTGCTGCTGAGAAAGGATTAGCAATCTCTTTATACTCTTTGTTATCTCAGCTTTACATAGGTGAGGCATATGTGATATAAGTGAATTCTAGTAAGAATTCAGGTTAACAACCTAATACATCATAAATCTAGTTTAATTCAATATGTACATATAGCCTAAACACAGTCACATAAATGAATATAATACATTTGAAATGACTATAAATGTAATGTCTTAATTTCGGAACAAGCTTTCATCAACCTGTGCCTTGTGTGATACTTCCAGCTAGCCATTATTACTCTTTCTTTTCCAAATGTATTTTTTATCCCCATTCCTAAGTGCCAGAATGTTTCAGAAATCAAAGTGAAGATTAAAACTTTTCCTTATAATGTAATAATATAGCAAATCTCTTATAAGGAATGTCATGAACATTCTGGCTCTTTAGGGCCAGAAACAAATGCATTTCAAGAGCCTTCACTACAAAATCTGGAATTGTAGGACAGAATAAAGAGACCTGGTTAAACTCAGTAAAGAACTGCACAGGAATATCTGAAAGAGATACACAGTTAACAATGTCTGCTATATCACAGCAAGGTCAGTGTGAGTAAGGCCTTCTAAGGCCTGCTTGTCATCTTCTCTTTATGTTAGTAGCTAGCCAAAGTGCTACAGAAATCTTTTCTATGAAATTTTGAGAAACATGAACCAAATCAATTAATAACAGAAAACATCTTCCTAATATTCTGTGGCTTATATTTGCCATTACTGAAAGAATAATGTCCTCATTAACACCCTCATATTTTAAGAGATGTTATAATAATCTCTTCCACATTGCAATGCACTGAGACAAGAACCCACTGTAAGGCCATAATTTTCCTTATGGAGGCTTGATATCTTTGCCAGCAGGAAATAGGCCAATAGATATAAAGTGTTTAAACATATGCATATACCTGGAATTAGTATAATGTATTTTTTGCTACTAAGGCTTAGTTAGAGAAACTTCTAGAGTTGATCTATATCCTACTGTATATTCAAAATATATTGTCATATATATGCATGTAATTTTGTAATTTTAAAGTTTCTTGTAGCCATGCTAAAAATGTAAAAATAAATAGGTAAACTTCATCTAATATTTTATTTTCTTTCAACTATCTGATATATTTATTTTTTCTTCATATTTTCAAGGGATTGTGTGTAGGACCTTACTGCTGATAAAATCAGATGCTCTTGTTCTCTAAATAAACTCTATATATGACAGTTCTAGATGTATGGAATGATAGCTTTATTTCCTTTAACAAAGAGAATTTTAAGGGTATTTTCTTAAAAGGAAAAACAGCTGTTAAATTGGTCTTGAATACTCCATAACTTTGAGACAAAAGTATAACAACACATTTATAAAAGAAAATATAACTTTACCATTTTAAATCTTGATATGGGTTTGAGCTTTCTTTTCTCTTACTGAATTCAAGATTTCTCTACCAGTGTTCATGAATCAACAGAAAGTTACTAGAAGACAAAGTAAGTCTGGGTCTGTTTCTCATCTCTTCATTGTTCAGATTCAGTCTAACCATGGATTTTCTCTGAACTTCAAAATGAAACCAATGTTGAAAATAACTCAATATGATATGGAGAACCCAGAAAGAAATCAACCCAGCAATTGAATTCTGATAACTACATGTTTTAGTAGGAAGCATATGGAAAAAAGTGACAAGAACATGGTTTTTGTAATGTTACTGTCCGGTGTTATAATCCTCACTTTAATGAGTCATCTTAAACAAAATGACAAACTCCCTGAAACTGTTTGTCTGGCATTATATTAAGAGTGTAATGTGTAGGAATGCTGGGAAGTCAAATAGCAAAGGGTATGAGAAGTCAGCCCCAGGCTCAATATCTTAGGGATGTGTCATAAACACTCAATAAATAGTAACTTGACACAGTAAACCTTTCATGAACAATCTTCCAAAATTTAACCAAAATATTTGTCAGCAGGTTAAAACTAGATTGATTTTTCATATCTTATCTAGGAACTATTTCCATGGAATGATGGGAAAACAAGTTTTGGAACTGACTATTGCAGATTTGTCCTGAGATTAACTATAGAATTCAATGATTAGAGTAAATATATCTTGACTATACACCATGTGAGGGTTTTTACACTTTTGAAATTTATTAAGATATATGCATTTCAGATAGTTCACTAACTTATTTTTTTAACCAGGAGGAAATAAGTTATATATTTCTAGAGTATAGGTGGGAACATTAGCACCACAGCTCTGTAGATAATAAATACATTATGTCCCAAACTATGCCCATAAATTATTTCCACCACCACTGTCCCAAAGAGTGTGCTAGTTAATGGAGTTGTCTGACTCAGATCCTCTGATTTTTACCCCCTTTCAAGTAGAAATATTGGCTAATCTCTCTAAGCACCCCAAGGAAAGAACTCATCCCTCACTCTTAATTTTCCTAATTTTTTCAGTGTTTAAGTTTTTCATTTATCTTCCCTATTATGAACAAAACAAAATGAAACCTCATTATTCTCATAAGCAATATATAAATATTACCTTATACCCAATAATCGATACTATAGGGAAGTTTTATTCTAATATGTGACAGTGGATTAAAAATATTTGTGGATGGGATGACTAATTTTAAATGAGAATGGACAGACAAAAGCTGCAGTTGGAATAAATACCTGAAACAAAAAAAGTGGCATATCCAAGGAATGGAGAGTAGAGCTAAACACTGGTTGGGTATGGCTGAGAGCCTGTTGAGAGGGATAGAGAATGAGTGGGAAATATAGCTGGGAATTAGAATCAGATAAAACATCTTGAGATCCATCCAGGCAGTAAACTTTAGGTCTTTTGTGAAGCCTCTCAGTAGTAATTTTCAAAACCAGAAATGTTGTGCAACTCAGATAATGTTAATAACAAGTATTTGTGAAGATATTTTTGAAATAAAAGTAGACATTGAGGAATATGTTCATTTAATTCAGATATGAAATTATAATGAAAAGTTATGTATACTGAAATGCCATACTTAATGGGTATACAGATTTGTGGGTCTTTTTTGTTTGTTTCGGAAAACACAAATGACCTGAAGAGACGTTATCTTTAAGAGTCTGTTGACAGTTGACTTTTATACATTCTGTTGCATCTTGAATCATGTAAATTACTTCCAGGCCTACACAGTGTCATTATCATTATCAGCATGCTGAGCCCTCTAAGTCAAGTAATGGCTGAAAGAAGCCAGAACTTCCAATAGTAATTGCAAGAATGGGAAGTGTGTCTTAATCTACAATATGCAAATACAGAAAACTGTAAATTGGCTTAAACAGCCAAGATTTCTTATTGCTAGTGGCTGGATTGAGAATTAGGGTAGCAGTGAGACTTGGTTTTTGAGTAGGCCCCTCTCCCTGGTTTCCTGGCCACTCTTCACACCTGGTGAAGGGACAGCTCCTATCTCTGCAGCACCTGTCAAGGTCACTAATCCCATCACAAGGCCCACACCATCCTGACATAATCTAACCTCAATTTCCCACTAAATACCACCTCACCTGCTATTTTGTTGTGATTTCAGTTCCTTCCAAACTTGAATGTGTCCATGCAAGAGAGGCACATTCAGCCCAGAGCAACCTTTTAAAATCATAAAATGGAATTAATACTACTACTTAAAGACTCTAATGTTGTCTTTTTTAAATGACATTTTAACGGTAGACACTGAGTTTGGAAAAGGCAACTGTATTTGTTGTAGGTTCTATCAATAGGTGATGGCAAAGCTAGGAATACATCCATAGTTGTCTCAGGTTCAAAAGTCTTTGAAAATATATGTTAAATGAATATGCAACATATGGGTAGGGACGGGAGGGGGAAATGGAGGGAAGGAAAGGAAGGGATAATGTTGTCTAAGAAGCACTGTACTTATTTACCTGACTTATGGAATTGTAACCCCTTTATACAACTTCTTAATAATGAAATAATATATATGCTAGAGGAAAGATTTATATGTGTAATTTAACTGAAAAGCAATCAAGGGTATGTACCTTTAACTTAAATTAGTACACAGACCTCAGGATCTAGAATCCTCAGGGAGATTTGTTTCCAGATGTGATCCTTTTTTCTTTTCTCCCCATTTCTTAACTAATCATAATTTGTTTCCATTTCCTTATATTGATAGTTGAAAATTTTCTGTTTATTAGCCACTTTTCATTTCTTAGAATATTAGTTTATTCTTCCTATCACCATAACATTGTTATATGCTTTTCCAATATGAAATTTAAAAATTATAACAATGCATATGTTTTATGACCAGGTGTTACCCTAAATATGTTAGATATTTTAATTCTCTTCACATTAATTTTCACCCCCCGGGCTTGGTATTGTTTCTGATCCTCTGTGTACTGGTGATACTAAATCATACATTTTATATCCTTTCTCAACCATACAACAGCTAATAGAAGGTAGAAATAGGCTTAAACACTAGTGAGTCTAGAGATCTATATGTTATTACAAAGATGTAGTAGATGTATATAAAATCTTTATTGTGATAAAAGTTACTTGTGAAGTTTATGAAGTTTACCAAATTTTCTGTAATAATAAAATGTAAAAAATGGCAGGGTAGAATGATAAAATAGTTATTTAATAGAAGACACTAAGTGTTTGTTACTTCATTTTATCTCAAGGCAAAATATATTAAATTTATTTATCTTTAAGGAAAATTAATCCTAAATTGGAAAATGCTAATACTGTAACTTTATTTTTGGATTAATTTTTAAATATACAATTGTACTTCTTAATTTTGGTATCTTCATTCTCATGTAGTACATTTTTATCATATCCATCTGCACTATTATTCTTTCTTACTCTTCTTTTAATCTTGTGAAGGAAACAAGAGGTGTGAACTCTTTTAAACATAAAGACACCATTTGGATGCTTCTATTTGAATGACTTCATGGACAGAGTTTTCATCTGTAATATCTCTTGACCAATAAGCAGGCAGTTTTTTTAATCAGTCCACTTTAATTATAGACAAGTTTCAATATTAAAAACCTTGCCGTTAGGATGCAAAACCCATTTTCTGACCCAATCCATTTCCACCTCTGGGCCTAAACTAAATAAACTTCCTTGTTTTTACAGTCTCTTAGCTAAAAATCACTAACTCCTAACCATGCTTCACTTCATATGATTTCCAAATTCTTTTTGATTCAACCACTAAACACTAGAAAGGCTCAAGACTGTTGTTGTTGTTGTTTTCTCTCAGTCCAGATAATATCTAAGCTAGTTATGGTGGTACCCACCTGTAATTCTAGCACCTGGAAGGCTAAAGCAAACAAGGTCACAAGTTCAATCTCAGCCAGAGTCCCACAGTGAGTTGAAGTTAAATCTGCGATAAAAGGTATGAAGGGCAAAAAGAAAGTTTACAAGAAAAGCCCTGATCAGTTCTCAAAATTTGTGCAAGGTACAATGTATAGTAAGTCATATCTTTCTTTAACACTAGTATTTTGTTTATGTTAATATGCTGAAATCTAAACTTGCCTAAGCTTCCTTAGCAACTAAAACAGTAGAAGCCAATACCATTCAATAAAAGCACTCACAGCTCTGTTCCCCTCCCCTGGTATACTTTGCAAACTTAATTTATGGCTTCATGTTTATATCCATTAATTATTCCCTTCATTGCCTCTTTTCTAAAGGTATTTGCATTTCAATTTTGCAGAATTTTAAAATTTTAACTAATTCTCTAAGAAGGCATAATTTGTAAATCCTTAGCAATAGGACTTTTTGTACAAAAATTTGGTCCACATTTCAGTAGTGTGAAAATACTGAATAAAGTCTATTTTTAATGAATAATACTGGATGACAGATTTATCAATGATTTGGAGGATTCCCCTGTTACTTGTGGAGCTAAAGAATTATATGTTGTCTGTACTGTAGTGATATCCTTACAGTCTATATGATTTGTCTCATTTGTGATACAGCCAGCAGCTAGAGATACCCAGAGAAACTGAGATAGTTTAAAGGAGACATGACCCACATGTCTTCACTATTCCACAAAGAAATAGAATTACTCTAATGAACTTTCTTCCTTTAATTCATTTCCCAAGATTTACATTTCTTTGTAGATTGTAAGGCAGTATTCAGAGTTTTATTAGCATTAGAAAGAATGCAAGATTAAAGGGCAGTCTTTCTCAAAATACAATAATGAGTTACTTAGATTTTTGCTTAATTCAATTCAATTATTGAGCAATCCCTAATGCAGAGAAAGAATAACTCTACTTCTCCCTCCTCCAAAAGTAGCACATATGAATCAAATACTGTATGAAAAAGCAAATTTCAGGAACATCAATCAGAAAAGCACATTATAGGAGTTATTTAGATTCCTTACAACTTACTTCATTAAAGAGGTTTCTCTCCAAAACAAAGTCCTCTCAAACCTCAAACAATATCCACTTTAAATCCTTAGCTTATTATAATTATTGTATGTTGCACATGTGTTTGCACCCCATCCAAGCTGCAATAAATGAGTGGTGTAAATGACGTTGCTTCATTCTCTTTATCTTAAAAATCCTCACTTTACTGTTGGCAAAGTAACAGCAAGTGTTTTAATTGCTGACTACATCTGAACCTTCTTTAAAAAATACATGTTTTCACAAAGTTTTGTGATTTCTTTTTATAGCCACTGAGAAAGTAAGAGGTGTTGAATGTTGACTTTATAGCAACTGTCATTTCCAAACATCTGTCCCTGAGAATCTACAAAGATGAGATTTGAAAGGTGATAGTCCCCTCAGGTCCTGAAGCCATGCTTTTTTGGTAGAAGCCTTCCAGTGGGGTGGGTGCAATTAAAGGAAGATAGAGCGTCCCTGATTTGTTGGATTAAACACATAAAAATTCAGTGAAGGTGAAGGAATTTTTACTTTGGAGCAAGATCTTTGAAGAGAGGGGTATGTGGCAGGGTGTTTAACAAACCCTTTAGGAATATCTTCCAGTCACACTGAAACCTGGCCCCTACCCTACTCTCAACACACACACACACACACACACACAGACACTCAAACACGGGGGGGGGGAGGGGGTGCGGATCATTCGCTGTTGTGGACAGGTAATTGTGAATGAGAGCTTTTTCACATTATACAGATCCTGCTCCCACACAGGCGCGAGGGCACACACACACACACACACACACACACACACACACACACACACACGGGCGTTGTTGTTAAAAAAAGAAGAAAAAAAAAACCTCCTGCTTTGCTCTTCAAAATCCGCAGTTATTTGTGATATGGAATAATTCTGATTCCCAACCTGTCAAACAAAAAGGCCACTGTGTTTGACCAAGGGAAGGGATCGACGATCTATTTGCCAACATCAATATTTGGATGGAAAGCTTAAAATATGTTGTTTTTCCAAGAGTTAGACTTTAAAAGGAAGCAAGCACCACTGATGAAATATTAGAGCTAATCGGTTAACCACTAACTTCTTTTCTGTGTTCGCCCAGGCTCTTTCAAGCTTGCATTCGAAGTGAAACTTCGTTCTCTTTGCTCAGAATAGACTCCTCTTCCTAGGCTCCCTTAAACACAGTGGAGTCTCTGGCTGTGGGTCTCTTTATCTAGCGTGTTGAGATCATGTATGCAGGATTTGGACACGGAGCCCCAACCTAGATTCCCAGCCCGGCGGGGCGCGAGGCTCCTGACGCTGGCAACCGGGAGTGTTCCTCCGTCAAGGGGCGCGCCAGGTCATGATCCAACAAAGCCAAGGGGCGCGCCTTCTTGCGCCACGGAAGGTGGCTCTCAACTCAGACTGTCCCGAAGTTACTGACTAGAAAAACCATGAGTCGTTTAATTGGGCTTGTAACCGGTTGCATTCAGCGCAGACTAGGGTTCAACTGGCAACTCTGGGTCCTGCACCCCGCTGGGCTTGCCTCTGAGGACGCACAATGCCTTTTGTTCCACGGGTCTGCTTAGGACACTTTGCACGTGAAATTTGCTTATCGTATTTCACATCAGGAATCTACTGAGCTGTGCCAGGTCAGGTTGAAGGGTAAATGGAGTGCATATTAATCTTTACTCTTCTCTAATGTTCTTCAATGATTCTTCGAAATAAAGAAGTTGTTCTTTATTCTCCCCTGAATAATCCTTCATACAATAATTGTGTTTGCGATTTTTCTATTTCCTGTTGAAATTATAAGCGCCAAGGCAAAGAAGTTAAGGAACATTTGGGCTCGTTTTCAAGCCCACGACTCGCACCATCCCAGCTCACAAACTCC
This sequence comes from Perognathus longimembris pacificus, assembly GCF_023159225.1. Lineage (NCBI taxonomy): Eukaryota > Metazoa > Chordata > Mammalia > Rodentia > Heteromyidae > Perognathus > Perognathus longimembris. The sequence goes on along the minus strand of NC_063161.1, from coordinate 26,110,578 downwards.
ATCCTCTCTTTTCCAGTTAAAGGGTGATGGATGAGGGTGAGGCACCGAGGTGAGGAGAGAAGGGATCTTTTTCCCTGACGGAACTGCCCTGATTTTGTCTGCTGTCCTACCTAAGTGGCTTTTATTTGCATGTCCTAGGACTTTACTGTTAAAGTTGCATAATTCGAGTCCAAGGGAGAAATATCTGTCACTTCGCCTTCTTGCCTACTCTGATATTCTCATTAAGGAAGTCTTCCCTTGAAACTCGAAAGCTCAAGGCAGGATACGGGGGCACATCTTTAAACAGCTCTGTCTTTGAGAGAGAGGAATGGGAGGAAGTATATTCAAATATATAAAGCTTTTAACCACTCTCTTAGCAGATAGAATATTAGCGCTTTAGATAAATGATTAACAATAGTGAAATCTGGATTTAAGAATTGAGTATGGTTTGGCATGATTATGGACTATCTAAAGGTATACATGTCATAGAAGAACTATGCTTGAAACTCCTCTGAAACAGTGTAAATACCCTTAGGTAGTAAAAGTTAATAAATTATCATAGATAAGGATTATTTTTATATTTTTAATAAAATACATTTTGATGAATTAAATGATACCTACAGAGATTGATAGCTAAATAAGTAGAAAGAAATACGTGTACCCAGGCAAATAATGACCTTAGGTATTTACATTTAAACCCTATAGGTTGAAGAACCAAAGTCAAATCTATTTCTTTTTTTGTGCAAAAGCTCACTAAGTGGAAAAGTTACTGTACCAAGTTTGTAACTCAAAAATATATCTTTTTGGAAAAAAGATGAATCTAGAGGTTTGGGAATATTAAAATAGTATTGTTGAAATCAAGGTAAATTTAATCCATTACACTTGAGAATCTTGTGGTAGGACACGTTCACTTAACACTGAAGTGATTGTTTTTGGAAAGAATCTTTACAAATATTGAACAAGTCAAACTTTTATCTGCATATTAGTCTGTAGATGACGACGGCTTGGGACATATATATTTTAATCATATATATATATATGTATATTCTGCTGGAACTGCTTTGGTAAAAAATAGTTCTGTATGTGCTATGTCTGCAGAGCATGAGATAGTTGTAGCCAGGGAGGGAAAGCCAGAAACGAGACCACCTGGCTCTTTGCCATGATACATGACTTTCAATTATTTTAGTGCTTTTTCATGAAAGTTTCCCTCTAACAGTTCCTCCTCCCCTCACCAGAACGCCACTGACTTTCTCCATTGGCATACATTTCTTAAGTCACCATGCATTTTCCCCTCTAGATTTTCTAACAATAACTTCCCAAATCCCTGAAGAAAATGTACTAAAACTAGAATCCTGTGTTGGTATTTTTACCTTGCTATACAAATGTGACCCTCCTTTCAATAAGTTGAGAGGAAAAGAAACTAGAAAGTTATGTACACATTGCTGCGACTGTTATTCTGATTTAGAAATAGAAATATTTTTCATTTCCCAGATACTTTTGCCATCATGAAAGGAGCACGAAAAGCACATTCTAGTCCATGAGAATATATTTTTCATGTAAACTGAGTCAAGATGTCCTGGACTGTTCAACTCTTACCTGAATATTACTTTCAATGAACCTTTGGGAGAGGTAAGGGAAAATAATCAAATAGTCAAAATAGTCAAATAGCCATTTCAATGGATGTTTCAAATAGTTTTAACTTACTGAATTATTTTAATCTTGTGGTCTAAATATTACTAAATAAAAAATTTTAAACACCATAAATCACTGTTTTGGGGAACTGACACCTAACCAAAACCACCACTGTGGAAATAATGTTAGATGTATCTTCAGAGAAGAATACCAGTCATCTTCACAAAATAGCCTTTCTAGTCTTAGTATCCGATGGTGCCAGAGGAATGACGTAGTTCACTCCAACACATCTAAATTGTTAAAGGAAAAAGCAGAAGAGATCTAAACTGAAATAGGTCTCCTTAGGCTTTACCCTTCACTCTTCCTTCTTTTTTTTTTTTCTTCAAATTTTTATTATCAAACGGATGTACAGAGAGGTCACTCTTCCTTCTTTGATGACCTCCGGAGTCACTGCACTTCATTCCCATCAAGATGTGAAAAGACACATCAGAGCCCTCAGAAAGTCCAAAGGGCTGGAACTCAAGGATGCCCCAAGTGTGTTAAGGCTTTACTGAGTGGCTCCCCACCTTTCCTAATCCCCTGCTTTCACTTGGACCACCAACTGTAGGTGCTAGTGACCATAACTAAAAAAATTCAGATATGAAGAAAGCACATCACAACAGGAGATGGAGCAACTTATTTCATGTATAACTATTGGCTGAAGTGGAAAGCAACCTGAATACTGGGTTTACATTTCAAGTATGAAAATCATTGAATATGACTGAATGATAAAATTGAAAGGAGGAGCAAAGGAAGAACTGATAACCTGTAACTGACCAGCTGATCCAGCAGAGATGAAATCCCAACTAGAAGCTTACTTATTTCTCCTTGCCAACAAATCACCCTTTGTGCTGAAGGGGCAGATTGGTTAGAATCAGAGAAGGAGTCAGACAAGACCCATATGAACAGTTTTAAAAATCTGCCAAGTAGTTAAACTCCATAATAGATCTGAGTAGGGTAGCTGAAAGCAGTTACCAGAGTGTTATGGTTGATTAACAAGGTTATCTCCAAACCATCAAGCAGAAAAGGCACAGGTAGATCCCAGGAAAGGTGAGATGCCCTTCCAATTTGATTTTTTCTCCTTTCTCTGACTTTCAGAAATCGTTTATTACTGTTTTAATTAGTATTATTTTTAACTTACTCTTAATGTTCCAATGACTAGAGCTGTGTCATTACTATAAACTCTATCTCAACCTCTCAAAGTCCTTTTAATGCAGCTCTTGGCAACCAGTCTTAGCTTCTTGCCAAAATCTGCAGATTAAACATTTGCTATGGGAGTCTGCCATTAGCTGTTCCCTCTGTAATGGGCATATGTGGTTACATGTCACAATGCACAAGAGATTCCATGTAAATAGATTTGCATTTCCAAGGGGCTTTAGGATATTAAGAGGGGCTGGTGATACCTTGAACCCCGTCCCTATAACCACTACCATCAAAAGTGAGTTGGGGTAATGGAGTAGAAATGGGCTTATAAGGCAGCTGCTTTCCTGCAGTTTCCTCCTAGTCTTGTCTTTATTGGCATACAAGTACTCTAGAGCTTGCATCATATGTCTTTCATTTAGAAGACATCGAATGTTTTTCAAGGAATTTATGGCTCTTAAAACGCATATTTATAAACAAGCGGACAGAACTCTACGACATAACTTAGTATGTAGAGAGGAATTCTCTGTATGTCTCCTTCACTGAGCAAAAGGAGTTCTTGCTGCTGTCAATTTTTGAAAAGCCTATTAAATGACTAGTTCTCTGGTTTCTTCCTGTGTCTATTCGAGAAGGTCAGTGTTTCAGAATACCTGAAAGTAACACAAATAGGAAGGATGATGGGAGAGTATTGAAAAATCACCAAGCCATCCAAGATTTGAGAGTCAAAGTCCACCCCAAAGTTCCCACACAGCTTGCGCAGGAATCGGCTAGAAAGTGTCTCCTAAGAACTTAGCAGCTCGGCTCTGGGATGGAGGGGTACCCTGCCAACTGCCTGCCCCAAGCCTTTTGAAAGGTGAAAGGAAGAGGTCTATCCTCAAAGAAGAGAGGCTATCCGTTTCCCCTTCAAGGAGCCCAGGCCCCATACAGGCACACCCCCAACACTTTTCTCCCTCTCCCTCCCGCACGGTCTTGAAATGGGACAATTCTCTTATTGGTGTTAGCTGTCCTGCTCCCATTAATAATACAGCAATGCAAAGCCAGGGACAACTTCAACTCGTCGGAGCAGGAGCGCTCAAGGCCACGCCAAACAAGACTCACGGGAAGTGAGCTTGCGCCGCTTTTCAGGACGACGGTCTCGGGTGGATCTTGGATCGCTCACAGGGCTGTTGTTTGCTGGCCCTTCCGCTCAGTTCACTCTTGGGATCTGCGTTTTCTCGTCGGCCCCGCCTTCAAGGGCAGTGCTAAGCTGCGGCTGTGGGGTATGCTTTGCCTCCTGAATTGTTCTTCCTCCCTAGGCTGTGGCCAGGGTGAGTCTCAAAGAGGAATCTACTAGGTGGAGAGCGGATCAGCCAAGACGCGGAAAAGTAGTGAAATTTTCGAACCCAAATGGATGCCCGCTTGTGTTAGACTTGGCTTTCCCGTCTCCCAAATCTGGGATACCCAGCATGTCAGCGATCACGTGTAATTGCCAGGTTGCTTGGAGAAGGGGGGGGGCGGTCCCCGCAGGGCAAAGAAACGCTGTGTCAGGACACACGCGCCGAGACCTCCCGGGCACACAACCTGTGGGGTTTTCATCAAATCTGTCGGTTAAAGGGCTCATTGCCAAGGACTGCTTTCGCGCGCCCAAGGCAATGAAAGCTGTTCGGGTATGCGCCAGCGGCTCCTTGGAAGCTGGAGGTCACCCTAAACCCAGACCTTTCAATTCCGAAGTCCTGTGCCACCAGCCCCTGCCCTTCCCTGTCTGTCCCCTGCACAAGACGTCCCTGCCCGCCCCCGCCCGCCCCCGCACCCCGACAGCGCTTTGCAATGTCACTGCGCTGCGACACTCTCCAAGTACAACGGTTGTCCCCTTCACCAAGCAAGCTGAAGGCCCAACCTCTTCCCTAAACCTGGTTGTGGAAGGAATCTTCCTCTGGCTTTTCCGAGGCACTTGTCACAAGAGATTTGTCTTAAAATAACATGGGTCTGATGATCAAAATCGTGGCCCAAGAGGAAAAGTGGAGAGGAGTCGGGGAAACAGTTTGGTAGTGGAATAATCCAATCATTTCAGTGGCTCTTGCTCTATTTCCCTTTCCCACCCACCCATGCCCACGATGTCCCCACGCTGCCGCATTCTAGAGAGAAAGGAAAAGGCCCTGCCTGGCCTCTTTAGGCGCTGACATGGCGCGGACCCCGGGCGCTGGTTTGTCTTAGAAGGCGAAGCTCTGTCCCTTTATAAAGCCTGCCGTTCTCCTTCACAATGGACGGATCCGGCTTCTTTGGGCTTCGGATTAATGTGGATGCTCCACGTAAACCATCTACAGATGAAATAAAAGCCGTTTGCACCAATACTTCCTTTCAAGTTCTTAAGATACCTCTGTAAATCTTTCTGGTGGTGAGTGCCTGGCTTGGGGGCGGGGTGGACATGGGGTGTGGGGCGGGTGCCCCCGGCGGGCGCACGGAGCCGGGAGTGGAGGGTTCACTGCGCTGCGATCTCACCAAAAGTCTTCCAAAATGCCAATCCGCTGTTTGAGGCGACAATGTTTCTGGGCGTCGGGGCCTTGTCTCTCCTGGCATTTGTCTGAAATGGAACTGTCTGTCTAACCTAGGCCTGGACGCACCCTGCCTGGGTAAGTGGGGGAGATGGGGGTGGGGTGGGGGCGGAGGGGGGCCCCGGGGTGGAGTTAAGTCGACTGCCTATTTTCATATTCATTAGAACTGGGAGGTTGCCCGAGGAGCCCAGCTGAGTTTCAAGATATAAAAGCAACTTCGGGTGCCCCCTTTTCCAGCCGGGACGTATTAAGGAGCTCGGAGCCGGGCAGCTCCCGGCGTCGCCCAGCTCAAGCTCGCTTCCCCTTCCCTCCTCCGTGGCCCTCCCTCCTCCCGCCCACTCGCCCCCCCCTCCAGTGAACTCTCCACTCCTCGCCGGGACAACTCCCAGACAAGCCATCCAGGATTATGGAGTTTCTGAGCGAGAAGTTTGCCCTTAAGAGTCCGCCAAGTAAAACGAGTGACTTCTACATGGGCACAGGCGGCGCGTTGGAGCACGTTATGGAGACGCTGGACAATGAGTCCTTTTACAGCAAAGCGTCGGCCGGCAAATGCGTGCAGGCCTTCGGGCCGCTGCCGAGAGCGGAGCATCACGTGCGCCTGGAGAGGACCTCGCCCTGTCAGGACAACAGTGGTGAGTCCCCAGAAGCCCGGCCCCGCCACGCAGCCCTTTCCACGCTCTAGAACTTCTCACAGCTCAGTGTCGTTAGCGGGTGCGGGAGGAAGCAAAGCGGGAGCCAGAGGGGCTGGAGCTGGGCAGAGAGAGGCCGCGGAACGGTGCCACAGTAGGGCGATCTTTACCCCTGTAGTGGACTTGCGGGGTGTGGGGGGGGGCGGCGATGGGTTGGAGGGTGGGGTGCAAAGGAAAGATCCTGAACACAGTGGCTACAGCGCGATTCTTATTTCGCAGTCAAGATAGGAAAGCTGTAATTAGGACTCCGGGGGAAACTGATAAGCGCTAAATCGAAGACTGTGGGCTGCGGAGGGCGCGTGTCCACCCGCAGCGAGCGAGACGCCCGGGGCGGGGGAACCTGGGGTGTCCATATTAGAAGTCCCTAGCATCTGGGGGGGGGGGGGGGAAGAAAGAAATCTGAGTGTTTTAGGTGAAAAAAAAATTAATTGTCCGAGGACTGACGCTCTTTCAAATTTTGAAGTTGGACGTATTGCTGGATAGTTTGTATTTGTGATTTCTGCTTTCTTTTGTTGTTATGGTTGAGTTTCCAACAAAACACCTGAAGTTTTGTTGAAAACTCCACCAATTAGTTTCAATTGCGTAGGGGGCAAAGAATCTCCGAGGCAATCAGTCACTTTCGGATTCTGCCGCGTCTTTTCCTCACTCCACATTAAAAGTCGTCTATTAAGCCTTTCAGAAGGCTTCAGGGTGAAATCTTCAACGTTGAATGCCGAAGTATCTCAAAGTCCAAATGTCATCAAAACAAACCATCTATCTTTTCTATCTTGTAATTCAATACAAACCTATTATTTCAGATCTCGACAGCTAAAGCACGTTTACAATTTCAAGAGTCCTTTTCCTTATCATTGTATATATTCTACAGTTAAGCTGTAAGGAGCGGACTGCTTTAAAATAACAAACGAATTAAGTGTGAAGTATTTACAACAAGCTCCCACCCCCTATTTTAATGGAAGTTTTTTTTAAAAAAACAACAACTTGCCAAACACTCTTGCTTTGTGGGAAAGAGTTTGTTTACTAAAAAAAGTCCTATAGAAGCTTCAAATTCAGCTCATATTTTACTTCATTCCGAGTAGCAAAGTTACCTTTGTAACACTAATACTGTATCAAAGACGCGAGCGACAAGCAGTTATTTTATCAATCATTTAATTAGAAAAGTGGATCCATTAATTTTTCAGTACTCTAAATTTTGGACTTTCTTGCTGCCTTTGAGACCACAGTGTCGTATTTTTGGGATTTTTTCAAGTGTATGTATAAAGTCATTAGAAGGGGGGATCTTTAATGGATTTTTAATGACCTGCTGTACCGGCTAGATGGACTTTAGTCCTATTTTAAATTGTCGGAAACCCGAAGTGAGAAGAGAAATGAGTGATTCTATTTACCATCAACTTCTATTAACGTTTGAGCAAATATCACACGCTTAGGATTGATTTTTTTTTTTTTTAAACCGGGAGGGATTGAATTGTGTGCCCTAGGACAAACGTCCTATTTCCTGTAGAAAGATCCAGTCTTTCTCCTGGGATGCCCTCTGCGGCTCCACGGCATCCCCTCCCCCACTCCTAATTGCCGCACTTCCCGGGGTGACTCCGTCCAGAGACAAGCCCGTATTGTTAAGCCCCGCTCCTTCTTTATATTTATTTTTTGCATAGCACCTTCCTTTACAAGCAAGCTTCAAGGACTTCGCGTTGTATAGACAAGAAGCTGAACATGTTTGTCCATCAACGGGTTCTTAAAATATGTTCCGGGGACTGATTTACAAAGCAGAGGCAAATGAAAACAAAAGTACAAGTACGATCCCTCTGCCGAAAATTGTTGGTTTGACAAGACTGACTTTACTTTGTTACAAAACAAAAATGACTTCGGTTTCATTGTATATAACCATGTGTGTGTGTGTGTGTGTGTGTGTGTGTGTGTGTGTGTGTGTGTGTGTGTGTGTATTCATGTGCGTGTAGGATTCATTTTTGTTTTATATCATGTTGCAAGCATGCAATCAAATCTGAAGGAAATTACCAAAATTAAAACACCTTTTAACACAACGCCAGATGTCAGCCTTTGTAACGTTTTAATCGATGCTTTAATTTCTATGCGTTCATAATGTAAACACTAAAACTTTCTTTCCTAAAATTTCTGAGTTACACAGAAATGAAATAATTAAAGATCTGCGAGATGAGTTAAAAAGTAGTTTGTTTAAAAAAGTATTCTTTTCTATTAAAAAACACTTCGAGAAATTGATGAGATTCATTTTTTAATTTAATATGTGGCTTTTTCAAGGAATTTATGAATTCTGACAGTTCTCAATTAAAAATATTAAAATTGTAACAAAATAATGTCCCACATAGATTTAGTTAATAGCTTTTGAGTGGAAGATGAAGATATTGGTGTACAGGTAGTATTTAAAGTTGAAATATATATTTTGAGCCACATGAGTCGATTAGTTTTGTCTTTTATATGACACGTTATGTTTCATTCATTTTCAAATGTCATGATCACTTAGTTTACTTTCTTAAGACTAGATGATTATATGTTATGTGAATATACTATACATTAGTCATACTGTGGATGTTGACAAATTACCAGTTGGATGTACACATTTTAAAATTATTTTAAGGCTGTTTCACAGTAAATAAATAATAGTACATTCTGTGTACTCTGATGGCCGCTTTTACACTAGCACAGTCAATCCTTAGCAGATCTATTTCTTTATGCTCTAAATTGCTTCTACACGATTCTTTTCTTGAAATGTTTTTCACAATTCTGAGCACCACTCTTTCCCCCTCTGGGTGCAGTGAACTATGGGATCACCAAAGTAGAGGGACAGCCTCTTCACACCGAATTGAACAGAGCTATGGACAACTGCACCAGCCTCCGGATGTCGCCCGTGAAAGGGATGCCAGAGAAAGGCGACCTGGATGAACTTGGGGATAAGTGTGACAGCAATGTATCCAGTAGTAAAAAGCGAAGACACCGAACAACCTTCACCAGCCTGCAGCTAGAGGAGCTGGAGAAGGTCTTTCAGAAAACCCACTACCCGGATGTGTATGTCAGAGAACAACTCGCACTGCGAACAGAACTCACTGAAGCCAGGGTGCAGGTAGGGCGCCAAATGAAGTTCTGGATGGGTGGTGTGGAAAGATGGCAGGACTTAGTAAATTATTAGTTGCAATGGGTCATCAAGGAAGAATCTGATTCCCCACCGAATGCATAGAACAACTGAATGTATATGTTTGTAGGGCTATCAAAATTCCTTTTTATTAGTAAAAATTTTAACAACTTTCACAAAGCGTAATAAGTCTAGTCACATTATGTAACTTTAAAGCTTAAAAGTCATTTACAAAGAAACAGAAGTAATAACATAGTTCTGGTCTCAAAAAGAAACTTCCAAGAGGTCAAAACCAAATTTATACGGTAATCATGACATTAAATTAAACAGTTTTTCAACTGCTGGGAGATTTTTGAGGTTATATACCAGGTATTTGAAATTATTTGTCTAGTAGTGCATACATAGTTTTATTTAGGTTGAGGAGTTAACAAAAGAAAAAAAAACTTTCGATCGTTCTGTATATCAAAATCAAAAGATACCTTCATAAATGTAGTACAAGTAACACTAAATAGATCATTTGTAATTTTCTGTTCTCAGCTTTTGTCACTACATACTGTCCTGTTTTATTTTCTAAGTTATAGGTAAATTTTTAGTTTTTCCAAGTGATGCCCAAAGTAATTATTTCATATATTCAATCATTTATGAAAAGTAGTCAAATTGTCAAATAAGGTGCAATGTACTTAGATTTTTAAAAAGAACTGAAAAATGAAAATATACTGTATAAAATTCTCCCTTACAAGGTAAAAATAAAATATTCTTGTAAGAATATTTTTACAAGAATATTTTATTTTGGATAGGTTTGATATTCTTGACCTTTATTTTAGTTTATTAGAAGAGTGTCAAATGCAACAGTAAGAAGTAAAAGAATGAATGGCCTATTTTTAGGGATTATTTTTATTACTCTAGGAAAATACTAAAAAGCCAAGAGAGAAAAATGAATAAAAGGTGACAAATGCTCTTCCAAGTGTAATAACTATTCCTTTTTTAAGATCATGCCATCATAAGGCCCGTGTGTCATTAAAAACAACATCTGGTGGTTCAGAGTTAACAAGCAGCAGATCTTTGCTAGAGTTTGTAGAAGCAAATGGTTATTTTATCTTAGTTCAGGAAGTAAATATATAGGTAGTGTGTCCTAATGAAGAATTTTATAACTGTCCAACATTAACATCAGTCCTGCATGTGTTATTTTTGTCTTGTGCAAATTTATTTAAATTAGTTATACTTGTGACCATAGAAAAATGTGTTTACATATAGTGATCAGCTATGCACCACGCATATTCCCTCTTATGTCCTGATTAATTTTTATCTGAGGACATGTGTAGAGAGCCAATCTAAATCTGATTTTCTCAGCTTGTTCTCCATCCTGCGTTTCACATGAGAGTGCAGGTAACCATTCTTTTTAAGGAGATTCTTAGTCTTTGTTGTCAATGTGAAAAACAAATAATAACCTACAGGGTAAAATCCATCCTTACTAAATTCTCTTCGTGTGCTTTTGGTGCCTGTCTCTGGAAACAGCTTTACTTTGCTTGCCCCCTCAAGTCCTGGGTGTAAATATTATTCATTGCCAGCAGAGTAGTAGGAGTGCATACTAAACAGGTAGCTCTTGTGTTTTTCCTTAAGACTCTTAAAAGTTTCCATCCCAAATTTTCAATATAGATTTATACGGAGTAGGAATAATGTAACTAAAGTTCTGTAATGTAGGTAAAGTTAGACTTAAATATGAGAAACAGTGTATGCAAGTTTTGAGCTCATTTTCATACTTGATTACCTGTTTCTTCCCTAATCATTTTATGTTGGTACATAGTTGTATAAACAATGCTAAAATAATTTCTGAAAGCTGCTTGGATCATGTTCATGGAAAACAAATCAAACTTTTCATATTGAACATAGTTCTCAGTATGTGCTTTTTAATAGGTCACAACATTACAGTGGAGATTCTTGAGAAATAAAAGTATGAACTAAGGAACCTTCTGAGAAATTTTTTAGGATCAATATTTCCAATAGATTAATTAGAGAAATTATAGAAAACAGCTCAGTGGACTGATAGTGCTCCCTGCCCCCAGGAATTCCTGGTAATTTTAAAATATTACTTTTGTTTTTAAATTATTTCATTAATTATGAGTACTTAAACTAGATGGATAATTGTGAAAGTATCTGAGCATTTTCCATATATGATAGAGTTCATGTCATCATTATATTTATGAATTTTAAAAAGTAGAGATTAATTTCACACTGATGTCACTTTACCTAATTCTTATCAGGCTCAATATAATATAGAATCTTATTTTTTCTATGTCTCAATGGTCAAGATATAAGTATCTACTGCCATATGTCTTACATCTAACCTTAATATTTTAATTTTATGCTATTATTTAAATATAGGCATGATTCAGAAAAAAAGTGTTTGAGCTATGTTTCAAAATTATTAATAGGCCCAGATCATAATTTGGTTTTATATTAGGAAAGGATTACCCATTATCATGTGCAAATGTAAGGGAGACCATATAGTCTAAATAATTTTCATTATCCACAAATAGTTAAAGACACTGATGTATCTAATATGTTTGCTGAAAGTCTCTTGACTGTTTGCTAAATGATATTACCTTATAGACACATCGGGACATCAGGTATGAGAGAATAAAATTTTGGTATTCTTTTCTAACATGAAGTTTGTAACTTGTTTTGTTAACCTGGTTTTCCCACCTGGTTTGAAATCTTTACGGTTACCTTTGCTTTCTTAAAGTATTTCTCAGATAAAATTATCTTTTTTTTTTCCCCAAAATTAGGTTTGGTTTCAAAATCGAAGGGCCAAGTGGAGAAAAAGGGAACGTTATGGTCAAATACAGCAAGCTAAAAGCCATTTTGCTGCCACCTATGATATCTCAGTTTTGCCAAGGACTGACAGCTACCCACAGGTATGGTAAATGACAGTGCTGATACAGAAAAGTAGGTGTGGTTTGTATAAGCCTGGAGGGTTAGCACAGTCCCAGGGTACCTAATACCTTCTACAATAGTCAAGAATAAGATTTTCACGTTCAGACAATTTTTTGCATTTTTGCTAGTCTTTGTTTTATTTTTCCTTTCAGACTCATTCACTTAAAAAGTATTTTTGGATGTTGTATGTATTGGAACTAATGAGGTAGCATCATTTAATAACAAAATTCTTTTAAATTTTACTGTACACATTATTTAGACTCTTCTTTCATTCGCTTGTAGAAATAAATACTGTGTTGCCTGTTAAGGCCTTTGTAGCTAGTGTTGTGTGGACTTTGCTAAAATATAGTTAAATGTGAGCCATTAGCCCATCAATTTTATTTAAGAATATCTTTTTCCACTAAAAAATTTTCAGGCTTAATACTGCTTTCTGGCTTAGGGATTTAGTTTTTTTTATGATGTGTATACATTTGAAAAATTAATCATGCATAAGAATGATTTCTCTTCACAGTATTCTCTTACCTGTATTGAAACACTAATAATTCTTTTCTTTTAATTTTTTCATTTTAATTTGATTTCATTTTAATTTCTTTTTCATAACTTAATGTGTGTGTGAGTGTGTGTGTATGTGTGGTGTGTGTGTATGTGTGTGTGTGTGTTGCCTTTCTGATGTATTTTATGTTATTTTTCCTGGTATGTAATAATGATAGAAATGTCTGTGTGGTGGATACATGGGTAGAAACATGTATATTGTGCATTATTTCTCTTTTATCAATGTTTTATGCAATTGAAGATACTGTTTTAAAAACACAAAGAAAATTTGTTTGCTAGCCAAAATATGTTGATAGCTTTGAAACCACATCACCCAGTTGTAAAGATAATCTTTTAAAATGTAAATTAGAGTCCATAAGTTTGAATTTAATGCTTTAATATTTTAATTTCCTGTGTTCTATGTCTCTAGTGTTCCGTAAAATATTATTTTGGTACCTTCACTCTTCCAAATAAATTCACCAAATTTCTTGAGGCAATTCACATATGAAAGAGTCTTTAGAGAGCACCTTGTTCAAGTTCTTTTTTTTTCTTTTCTTTTTAAGTTAGGAAAGCAAGGCCTAGTTGAGCTTAAGAGCTGGTTCTATGATCACATCAGTGATTCTTTCCGTAGAGGTGTATAAAGACCATTTACCACTGAGCCTTTCCCAAGGAATCAACATTAAGCCAACTATTTGAATAAGTGTATTATGCTGATTGTAACATTGTTCCTCTTTTAAGACTTACCTTTAAGCAATCATCTTATTTTTTCCTATTTAAAAGCACAAATATGCTTCTGCTTACTTATTATAAGGCTAGTGAAAATCTGTTAATTCCATACTGTTCAGTGATTTGGCTGAATTCTCAATAAACTGCCTTAAGGATCTTCTCCTGTGTCCTCACTGAGGACAAGGATTGCAGTGCCTTAAAGCTGTGGACAATGTTGTCACCCCCTCCCCCCATGATCTGGTTACACATAGAATTTATTAAACCTCCAAAAAAATGATCTTATGTGTTATGTCATGATTAGATAGCTTCATTTCTCAGATAAGGAAATTGAGGCACAGAATCAAATTTGATTCCCATGTGTAAGATAAAACAATTTTTCACAGTGAGTATATTTAAACATTTGAGTCACTAATCAGTTACATTTTAAAAAAGCTTAAGGCTTGAATTGCATTGTTTGCATTGCATTATTTGAATCTACAATTCTGTTCAGAGGGGCAGACAATATATCCATAGCCAGTGAAACAATGAATGAGATGCCTGAGACAGTAGGTATGTAAATCACATCATTTTGAACTACTGATTGTGGTCACTTCAGGAAAAACAATACAACAAATTATGAGCTCTTTTGAAATGAATTTCCATCAGTCCCAACAGTAAGTTCAATGAATAGCATTTGGCTATGATATGTCATGTTGTTTTTCCTTATATTTCAGTCTTTCTTCCTTTCCTTTCAATCCTGTTTTTGGTTTCTACTCCTGTGTTCTGAGATATTCATTGTTTTACCTCTGACTTGTCTTTCTTCAATGTTTAATAAAACATTTAAAGTAGGGTCTGGCACTAATTAGTATCTATGTAAGTCTCACACAAGCTGACTAGTGATCACTGTTTTCTAGGATTATTTTGTCATTCTGTTACTTTGCCTCACAGTTTTAAAAAATAGTTGAAAAAAATGAAACAGCTTAGTAGCTAAACAGAAAAGAAATGGTACCTTAAATTATACATTGATAGTGTCTTTACTCTAACAAATGATTCATTTAAACATTTCCTCCCACAAAGTATAGGAATTTTGAATCAATTTTCCTTAAGTCTTCCCTATAATTCATGACCATCAGTTCTATATCAAAATGTGGAAATATAGAGAAATTATGTTGAATTTATTTTTGACAGTGAAATTCACAAATGGTCATAAAATGAATACTGAAAAGACAATAGGACTCTTCTATATTGGTAAATCATTTTGTTTGCTTGCCAAAAATTCTGAAATTGACTGTGTCCAATATCTTGCTGTTGATACTGGATAAATCCAGGAGAGAATCCTCCTTTAACTTAAAAATATGTGGCAAACTTTTTAGATTGTTTGAAAAATATAATTACATCAAGATTATGTCTCCTAGGCTTCAGCCTAGAGAAACTGATTCTTTTTTGTTTTTTGTCATGTGGCTTGAAAATAGAAAAGTATAATGGGAGAATTAGGAACTGAAATAGAATCCAACAACTCAGAGCATTAAGACATTGAATTTGGTTACTGTTACTAATTACAGAAGAAAATTATTAACTACAGAAAAGTTGGAAACTAGAAAACGTTGGAGGCAGGACAGAAATAAAGAATTAACGATTTGGCAGTAAAACAAAAACATACACAGAACTTCATGAAAAACAGAGGTTTAGAATATGTTCTCCTCAATCCCAATCGCTATAAGCAACTGTGGTACCTCACATAAAGGTGTATGTATACAACACATGTTTGTTTAGGAACATTGATTAATGCTCATAACATGTTTAAAATATTTTGTTTCAACTGTTTTTCATTATACTGTAGTAACAACAGCACTGAAATAATAACAGTAAAACAACAGCTAGCAACTGGGTATTTATTTCAAGGCAGGCAATTACTCCACTTCTTCTGAGGCACAGGTTTTCTAAGTCCCATAGTCAACAACTCTTCATGCCATTTTGCCTCTTATTTCCACATTTAATGAAACAATTTAATTTTGACCCCCAAAACATTGCATCATTTTAGGATGCAAAACTGCTTCCATTTTTAAAATGTATAAAAGTATTTTAAGTGTTGGTACTTCTTAGACTTTTTGAACTCTGCTCATTTTAGATAGCAAATAGATAAATATATGAGATACTTTAAGGTTGCAAATTTTGATGCATTCAAGATATGACTTGCCATTTGAGGCAGCATTATGGTTCAGCTAAATCAGAGGATCCACTGTTGCACAGCACATGGGATTTTTACTTATTTATTTACTTATTTGGAGTCTTGGGATATATAGCACAAGTGGACTAACACTTGCCTAGCAAGTGAAAAATCCTGACCTCAATTTCCAGTGCTGTGGAAAAAGAAACACTAACTTCGGGCTGAAATATAGTCTACAGATACCTGCTTCTCATGTATGAGGCCATGAGTTCAATTCCTAGCACTGAAGTAATATTTTTTTAAATGACATTTTAACAGTACATTAGTTGCTTGTGCTAAAGCTATCCATGCCCAACCCATATATTCTCTTCAGAGTTTCTTGTTCCTTCCTCAGTCAGCCCATCATTTTCTCAACGGTGTTGCATTAGGTTTCCCACGACTTCTTCCTTCTATTTACAATGTGAAGTGTTCTTAGCCACCCTCGAATCACTGCAGTTTTAAGTGACTTACATAACTACTGAATAAATGCAAACAAAAGCATAAATTTACTTCAAACACTTCTTCACTTGTATGTTACACAGCAAAAACAATCAATTTTCAATAAACAGCTGAGTTACTCTTATAACCAGCCTTGTGAGCGAAAGCAATTAAGTTTGCCTTCTCTGACAGATTTTTGCAGATTCTTTTCAGTGTAATTTTATTTTCTTTAAATATTGTTTTTATTTTATCAATAAATATTTGCTAGATTTTGATTTTGGATCAGAAGATATAAAACATCCAAGGAAAACCTTCTGCTTTGTAAATAGATCACAAATTAGGTAATTTTTATACTCAATTCTGTGCCCACTTCCTTGATCAAACTAGACCAGTCTTACTGAGAGAAATGATTTTAGCTATGAATTTAAAAAAAGCAAAAGAAAGTATGTTACATTTGATACTCATTTATAAGATAATAAAAGGAAAACCAAATCTTAAACTATTTTTGGTGAGAAAAACTTTCTGTTAACCTGTAATTCTGGAAAATAATAAACAGCTTTCATTCTGATAATGATTACTGTTTCCATGCTGTTAGGCTAGGTTTGGATTAAAGAACATTAATTTTATTTTGTACTAGCTAAGTGGCTTTGGATAAGTCCTTTGGCTTTGTGACTTTTTAGATTCATTATTTGTAAAATGGTAATTGAATGTTGTTGATGGAGATGGTAATATTTTTTTCTGTTGTGAGGATTAGAAATATATCTGCATGAAAAAGACCTGTATTTAAAGTCTATGTAGATGAGTCATGAGGTTTGAGGAAAGCCTGGCATTAACATAAGGTCTAGGAGCTTCTGGAAGCTCCTAGCTCTAGGATTCATAGTGTGATAGATGGTTCAAATATGTTTCTGCCACTTTAGCTTTCAGATTTTTGGCAAATGAATTAATTTCTTGGAATAGCACTTTTCATTTGTGGAAATGTGATGAGAATTGTGGGGATGAAAATTCACATGATGTTTGTACTCTACAAAATAACTTCTGCAAAGTTCAAAGGACTTTACCTTGTACACTAGTATTCAATAAAAAGTGATTATTATATCATATCTATTAGTCTTAATTAATTCTATCTACATCTCCGTAGATATGTAGTTTAAATATTATGTTATATTGTAGCACTTAAACTCATTTCATCTGAATAAATTCACTATTTAAGAATCTATAAAAAGGTCAAATTTGACTTTGAAGGTTAGATTAGGTCAACCTTAAGTATCTTGGGTATAGTTACAAGTCACCAGAGTTATATTGTCACAATAAAAAATATTTGCTCCAGAAGTTTCAGAGAAGAGGTTAAATGTTTTTCTCACTTGAATTTTGAAGAGAGTTTTACTCAGTACACACAGAATCATCACTAAATCCAAATGTGTAGAGGGACTAACACAGTATCTTGTTTCCAGTTGTTTTACTCATGGTTTTATACATAGAACTATATCCCATTTGGAGCTTGAATATATCAAGAGGAAGATTCAAGTTATATATATATTTTGTAAGTCATTGGAATAATTTAAAACACACTAAAACTCAATGTCATGAGTAGGTAAAATATTCCAAAAATTGAAATTGTATAATTTTTAAAAATGAAGTTAGTTTCCATATGATTGTGGTAGGAGCCACCCCTCCCTACCTTTCTTCCATTTATGTATTAATCTTCAAAATTACATTTGCATAAAGACAAATGAAGGAATAAGAAATGCAGAACATATCACATTTCACCCTTACATTGTAACAGTTTAAGGACTGGAGGAGAACATTTTGCAAATTATTTTTATTCTTTTTCATATACATGTATATATATATATATATATATATATATATACACATACATACTTTAATTTTCTCATCAGTCATAGGATTTCAACTAAGAGTCTGGGCCTTGACCCTGTCCCTGATCTTTGTTGCTCAAGGCTAATGCTCTACCACTATGAGTCACAGCTCCACTTATGGTTTCCTGATGGCTAATTGTAGGTAAGAGTCTTTTAGACTTTTCTACATGGATTGGATTTGAACCACAATCTTCAGATCTCAGCCTCCTAAGTACCTAGGGTAACAGGCATGAGCTACTGGTTCCCACTTCTCCAAAATATTTAAATAAACAAATAAGCACAAGTTTGGCTTAAAAATTATTAATAATATAGCAATAATTGGTACACTGAGTAATGAATGTGACTTATGAGGTGGTCACATGATATATCTCCTTTGTTGGATGAAGGAATAAAAATGTTACTACAATTTAGTTAAATTATTTTGCTTTGACACAGTCTGTAACTAATTGTAAATAAAAGTACATAAAGTCATAGAAAAATTTAAGAGAATCTGCATTCCTCAATTAAGATGATTTTTGTGCTTGCATACATTTGAACTAAATGTACAAAATATACATATTTGATATGGATATGAAGAAAGAATATTTCAGCTGAGGATGTAGAATGTTTACCTATCACGTTAACAATCTTGTACTGAACAGCAAACAAAGAAATCTTACATATGTGTATAAATGTTAAAACTAAGCAGAGTGTATGAGGCATTTGCTCAGCATCCAGTAAGTGCAGGCACTCCTAAATACATTGAGCATTGAGCTTTTTTATTTTTTTGAAATTTAATTTTTTATTTACTACAATTACACATTTTTATACTATTAATATTTCCATTGTAATAATTCATTTAGTTGGATGAGACACAGCTGTCGTACCAATGCTGCTCTTGTGTTTTCTTATTTCCCCTAAAAGAAAGGCAATTTTCAACAGTCTCTCCAATCATATTATATGAAAGTTTTATGTAGGTTTATACAGTGCATCTTGATCAGCGTTTTCAACATTGGCATATCTTGCCCCTATAACTTTAAAGATGTAAAGAATATTCTAGGGAAGATTTTGAAATAATTAAACTTAAGGTTTTTTTTTAAAGAACATATTCTAATTTAATGTTACCTAATTATGTACACAGTGTCAGCTTTCTTTGTTGTTGTTACACAGATGTGGGGCTTGAACTCTGGGCCTAGACATTGTCTTTGAGCTCTTTTGTGCAATACTAGCCCTCTACCACTGTGAGCCACAACTCTACTTTCAGTTTTCTGGTGTTTAATATAATTAGAGATAAGAGTCTCATGGACTTTCTTGCCTCTACTGGCTTTGAAACCCAATC
Organism: Perognathus longimembris pacificus; assembly: GCF_023159225.1. NCBI lineage: Eukaryota > Metazoa > Chordata > Mammalia > Rodentia > Heteromyidae > Perognathus > Perognathus longimembris. The sequence continues at coordinate 26,091,459 of NC_063161.1, read as the reverse complement.
CTCAGTTTTCAGTCCCCCTATTAGCTAAGATTACAGGCGTGAGCCACAAGTACCCAGCAGTAGCATCTTTAAATTTTTTTCTTTCTTTGCTTATAATGGGTGATTTCAGTTAAAGCTCTGGATTCATTACATCTTTATAAATATTTTGGGGTTTTTTTGTAATTCATTGAAAATTCATCTTATGTTTTAAGAGGAAAGTAAAGCAATAACTGAAACAGATGATTAAAAATAATGAAAGGAGGTATAAAAATAAATTATTACACAATGCCAAGGTTAACATGAATATAAGAGCTACATCTTGAGGGAACTGAGAAGAGTCCGATACAAGATAAAGACGTTAAAGGAAGCAAGTCAGTGAACACACACACACACACACACACACACGTTAAATTCTGCAGTTCCCATGCCTCTTGTTAGTATGAACTTATGAGATCCTTTAATCAAGAATTTTACATACCTCATACTTCTTTGTAATTTTTATTTAGTTATTTACTTTTGAGATGAGATTTCACTATGTTGCTTACTCCAGAATTCATCGGCCTCCCCTCTGATATGCTGCTCAGTCTGGAACATACGAGTCATTTTGATATATTTATTGACAAATATTGAATTTTAAATAAACAATCTTTTATACAAATGCAATTGATTTGTAAAAACTCAGAAAAGTAAAATTCCAACTTTGCAGCTAATATAATTTGAAGATGAATAAAATCAATAGCTTTAGGCAGGATATTATGATAAAGTTCAGAGCTAATGTGTAACTCTAAGTAGGAATGCTGAGATTAAATTATTTTCTGCAAATTAATGTATTTTCATATGGGTTAGGCACTGTCCATTTTGAATGTACAACACAAAACTATGTATTTATATTTTTAAATATTTTTCTTGTATGCTTGGATTTATTGTAATTGGGAAGCTGTCATTAGTAATGTACCCAGCACTGATGAATCAGCAGTTGTTATCATGCACATATTAAAATGCCTAAAAAACAATGTCACACATGTCTGGAAAACATTCCACACGAACCTTGTTGCTTCATAGTAATAAAATAGCAAAGACTGGGTGTTGTTATTTTATTCCCTCTGAAATAAGTTCACTTGGGAAGATTTCTTTCAAAGTCTATCTGATGAGATTTCCTGTAAAAGAATCATTTTAATGATGACAATTACTATGAAAGTAAAGAATGCATTCAACAGTAAAAGAAAAGAAAAAAATGTACTAATGGTCTTACAGCTTTGACTTAGAGGATCCTTCAAGTACTATTTGACTAATAAACACTTACAGAAGGTTATATGATGTTATTTTGAAAATTTCCAGGTATTTTCATTTCCCACGAAACAGATTTAGTTTTGCTTTAACAGAAGTGATTTTTCTTTTCTGTTAAGTAGTTTTATTCTTAAATTGTCATTCTCCTATGACTCTTACATCTAGTAGTGATATTTTAAATTAAACAAAAAAACATTCTTCCCTGTTTCAAATTTCTCAATATATTCCTAAAATGAATTTTTAAGTGACAATCTGTAGTTATTATAAGATCTTTCTCTTCCAAGCTTTCTAATCATTTCAGTTTTATACTTTTTACTGAAAAATTACCTCAGTAATTTTTGAAATGTAAATTGACTTTAAAATCCTTATAGTTCACATACCATTTTAAGTATTTTTGACCAAAAAAAGGCCTGATATGTAGAGATACTGAATTGATCTCATTTTTATGAGAAGTGGTATCTAAAAATAAAAATTATAAATTAAACTAACCCAGTGTATGTTAGTCACTGGTAGCAAATTCACTATGTAGACTTTTTCTTCTTGCTAGCAACTCATGAATGTAGTAATGAGAAAAGGTGGTAAGATTCTAAAGTCAGCCAATGAGTAAAAATATCTGAAACTTACTAAGCATCTGATTCTTATTCATATTTTTCCACCCTAAAACTTTTAAGGGACTTGATAGTAAAGTATATAATAATTTCATTAAAAATTATTCTGCTAATATAAGTATCAATGCTTTGAATTGTTAAGAGATTGTACCATCTCTGATACATAAATTACATAGTGATTATGTAGAAATTAATGTATATGGTAAATTTTGAACAATATAGCGTGGTCAATGTAAACATTGTCAAAGAGGAAAAACAAATCAACTTTTGAATTTTAGTGTAAATAAGATATTGCTACAAGGTTATCAAAAGTACCTCTTTTACAGTCCATAAATTTTGTTTTTTACAAGTACCTCTTTTTAAGTCCCCAAACTTTGTCTTTTTAATTGAGCATTCATATTAAATAAATTAATTTTAGTAAGCAATAATTTTTGTAGATGCTTTAAAATTAGAAAAGCTTGTTTGGCACATAGTTTCATGGTGTTTATTATTTGTAGTAAATACAAAAGGCTAGTATCTTCTACATAGTACTAATATTAGGATGTAAAATATAAAATCTTATCATAAAACTATTTGATTTGTAGTTTACGCCATACTACATTACAACTAAGACAAACAACTCATATTTCTTTTAAAAGCTTTTAAAAAGTATTAAAAACCACTACACTTAAAGTAAACAGACATATTAGAAATGTACACCATGTTTAGGATACTAATGCAGTTTGGTCATAAAGAACATATTCATAACAAGTTTCTAAGATAAATGAGCTGTATCATTTCATAGCCATGATTTATCATAATATTTCAATTCATTTTTATTTTATTTTATTTATTATTATTATTTTTTTTTTTGGCCAGTCCTGGGCCTTGAACTCAGGGCCTGAGCACTGTCCCTGGCTTCTTGTTGCTCAAGGCTAGCACTCTGCCACTTGAGCCACAGCGCCACTTCTGGCCGTTTTCTGTATATGTGGTGCTGGGGAATCTAGCGCAGCATGAGGAACTCTTAAAAGATACGTGTATTTTTTCTCTCCTTTTTTCTCTTGCTTTCAATCTCTTGAAGAAAAATAAAACGTCAATGAATTCAGCTTGAAAAAATGAAATAAAAAACACCCTCCACACCAATCCCCAAATTATAGGATAGTGAAGGGTTCCGTTTTTTATTTGCTTAGGAAAACTCTGAGGAGCACATGTTCAAAGTGGAGGGGAGTGAGTCAGCTAACTTCCATTCATGCTAATGGGTGGTATTTGGCCAAGTTCCCTGGACAGTGCTTTGAACATTCCCCTAGAACTTAAAAAAAAATGTTGTGAAGCACATTAATAAATGAAATGTTTTATTTAAGTTCTTCATTTCTTTTAAACACAACAAAAGAAAAAATTTGAAGGCTATTTTCCCTACTTTTTCTTTTTAGAACACACAAGGGAAAGATGTGGTTGTAAGGAACCTGAATATTGTACAGTTTCAGAGTTCAAAAAAAAATCTTTTGTTGTTTGGTACTAACCTTGTAGTATCTATAAAACACCCCGAAACAGGAATATTTTTTTGACTGAGTTCAGAGTGTGAGATTTTCATGGGCTTACCTTTTGAGAAGTAATTTGTAGTTTTGCCTAGTGCAATTTGTTAAAGCTTGCATGCAGGTTAACTGAAAACTTGCTCTCTACTACTCTTCCATATGCATACCTAGAATAAAATGTAGCAGGAGAGAACCTGCCATCATCAACTTAAGCTTAAAGAAAACAACTTTTTTTGTTAATCCGGTATTTCCTTCGAATGTTAATAGAAGCAGGTGATCTACAGCAAAGATAATACCTGCCACATTTTTCTACACTGATGATTTATTATAGATACCATGTGTTGACAAGGGTGAAAGTTGAGGACTCAAGTATAGCTAGAGGGACATGGCATGAATTATGGAGCTCAGAAGTCATATCATACAGTTTAAAAGAATAAAGAGGTGTATCTGGAGTAATGAGACATGAAGATTTTGCTGCCTGAAAAGATTTTCATATGTTCACATGCTTGAAAGAGATCATTTGTTTAAGGAAATAAAGTCACATGAGTAAGATAGTTCACCTTTATAGAGCTCTCCAGAAAAAAATGGAATGTTGCTTTTTTGTTTCTTTCTTTTTAAGCACTATAGTAAACACTATTGCTTCTTATCATGGGAAGTAAATACAATGATAGGTGTAGTAGAAGATTTTTACATTTGGAAGAGAGGCCATAGAAAATATTTCCTCCTTGCAGTAGATTTCAAGATTGCCTGTAGTATTATTGTTATCATTATTTTTATCACCACCACCACCATCATCATTTTGGTATATAGTCCCCAAGCTGACCTAGTGAATCATAAAAAATATAAAGTAAAAAAAAAAATCTATGATGGGGAATGTGTTTTGATAGAGAAAGTAAAAGCTATCCAGATAAATAGACACAGCAGGGTCTATTTCTGTTAGCACAGCAATTCTAGAGTTGAAATTATGTCACTAACTGTAGGTACCTTGGCATAAATTTCCCATGAAATTTTGACTATTGATGTAAAATATATCTGTCCAAATTTCATATTTTCATGGATTTATCAGTTATTCTGTAGATTTCATTCAGTACCTGTGTGTTCTCTTAGCCCTCCAGTAAAGGGAAGAGTTGTGATTACTAATCATGAGTTTGTTTCCACAGTAGATCCTGCCACCATTTACACAGAGGGGATTTTAATTAGATAAAAAAGCAATTGCAACTCATAGAACTGTGTATGGTAGTACACAATTTCTTTATATTTCCAGGATCAGGTTTGACTTGCAGTGTTGATGACAATTGTTATATGCATAATAAAAATCATCTTCATCAAATGTTTCGATATCCAAAACAATTGTTTGAAAGGAGCTAAAATTACAATTCATTGGTTAAACTGTCTTAGCATTTGCATCTAAACCTATGGAAATTTACTAGGTCGCTGAAGTCCATTGAAAGCAAGTCAAACATTTTAAAATGAAAGATATTGAGGGGATGAAGGGTGGGAAAAGAGAGAGGGAGATGAAGGGATTAAAGGATGGAGGGAGAAAGAGATATTACAGATACAGAACATATTACTAAATATGTACCAGATCTTCTACCTATGAGATTCAATCTGCTATGGTTAGAAAACATTTTCATGTCTTAGAAATTCTTTCATCAAATGCTTGATCAAATACAGATAAGAAGTTTAGATTAAAATATTTCTTTGCCCCTTAAATGCTTCAATACAGTAGACTCTATAATATTTTTTTTCAGTTTACTGATCAGTAATGTTCTTTCTTGATAGAAAATTTTGTTTATGTGCATTAATGGATTGTTTTCCTCAACTCTATTTTCCTGTTTTGTTTTTTCCTATAGTTGGCAAACATACTGTGACACACACATACATACATGTACATACACACATATGGTTTGTTTATGCTTCCTGTTGTGCTTTGAAACTGGTGAAACCATCCTTTTTGAGTGACAGAATGACCTCTATCATTGTTAGATTTACCAACATATTTTGCACTATAAATGAAAGACAAGGTATCACCACCAGTGCAGATTAAATTTGGGTTTTGTATGACTGCATCAGCGATTCCATTACCCTGAAGTCATTAAGAAAAATCCATTTTAAGAAAACATACCTAGTAGTCAAAATTCTGAATCCAGTTTTGTTTTTATGAACTTGAAACATATGTATTACTATCATATTCTAATTGAAATGTATTATAATCAGGATGTAGAAAACATGTCTTCTGGTATGGTGGGATATGCATGTAATCCTAGCTTTGAGGAAGATAAGGCAGAAAGGTAGTCAGTTGATGACCAGCCTAGGGTACTTAGTAAGATCTCAAACCCAAAAGTAAACATAAAACCAAAGTTTAAAACATACAATTTTATTTCATTACCTAAGGCTATATCATTCTGAATTGCTGTTCCATGCTACATTTCCTCCTTTTTCCCCTTTGACAGTTCCTGCCACTTGTCATTATTTTCTCTGTGCTTTTTAGTAATACTGGTGGTCAGAGTTTTTGTTTGGGATACTGTCTATATAAAGCTCATATCCTCTAAATTCTACTGAATTTTGCTTTTATGAGCTAATTTATGAGAAATTGTATTTAGTGATAATACTATATGAAATTATTTTCTATGAAGACTTAATAGTATGAACTGAGAATTTGGGGGAAATAACTTTCTAAGTTTCACAGCACATATATTGTGTTTTCTAGAATGTGTTCTAGAATGTGTTTTTAAATTATTCTCATCTGATATCGTATTGTTGCTATTTTTTGCAGTTACACATTCAACATTTGCTAATGTCTATGTTTTAGAATTTAAGTTTGTTTTACATGTCAAACGTCTGTTTCAAATTCACTGTGTCATATATGAATAATAAAATAAATGCTTAAAACCCATAGTTATTTTTGTCATAATCTCAGAACAATTTAAGTCCATAGGATATAAAAAAAATCAGAGAGCAAATCTTTTCCAAAATGAATTTAATCAGAAATGTCTTTACAGACTAAGCGGCCTAATTTCAGCTATTTCCAATAAAACTGCTGCACCAAGAGTCCAACTTGAGAACCTGCAAAAAATACATCTTGTTTAGAAAAGTGCACATGATCCTTCGACTTAAAGCCACATTTTAGACCCCCCTTTTCTGAACTCAGAAATCTAATTAAATTGACTAAATCTTCCAGGTTCGTTTAAAAATCATGACTGTAAATAGAATATAGAAGAGTTCGACGTGGTATTTTGAGTGTTTTATGTGGTATGTGGTCTTTGATGATCTATTCCAGTACACAGACAGCAAAATCTCTTGAATAATTATTTTTCAGTCACAGTTTTATGTATTTAGATTGTAATTACAGACTATTGAATGAGGACGAGTAATGAGTAGCTTACCCGTCCTAGTAAATTGCATTTAAGACAGAAGACACAAGTGAGAAAGTGCGAATGTAATACTTATTGTTTTTTATCTATTCCAGATTCAGAACAATTTGTGGGCAGGAAATGCAAGTGGTGGTTCTGTGGTTACGTCATGCATGTTACCACGTGACACGTCTTCCTGCATGACGCCTTACTCTCACTCGCCTCGGACAGATTCCAGTTACACAGGGTTTTCAAACCACCAGAATCAGTTCAGCCACATGCCCCTCAACAACTTCTTCACTGACTCTCTTCTTACTGGGGCTACCAATGGACATGCATTTGAAACAAAGCCAGAGTTTGAAAGGAGGTCTTCTAGTATCGCAGTTCTTCGAATGAAAGCCAAAGAGCACACTGCCAATATTTCATGGGCCATGTAACATACAGTACTCTTTTATTTTTTTTCATAGCAAAGTAAATCGTTCTTATTTCTCATATTTAAAGGATACCACAATAAGCTGCTGTGTGTGGATTTGCTAAAGGTCAGGATATACAGTGAGACCGGCTTATATGAATAGTTGTTATTATTTAACATTAAAATCTAAGAATGAAACTCTGAAGAAACTAAATAGGTTTACCATGCACCAGGTTCCAGAAACTCTGTTTTAGTAGTATGACTTTTTCCTCCCCTATTGTACCAGTCAATGAAATATGGTCATGCAACTTCTTAAAAGAATAAATGTATTAAACAAATTCCTCTGTTCTAGATTGATTTATGTTAGTTCTGTTTAACAAGAAATCCCTTGTAAAATGATACCTGATAAAGGAGGAAATACACTGAGGAAAATGTCAAGATACCAAAGCTGTCAGGGAAATATTGACCCGGAGTGTTTTGTGGCACTAACTGCCATTTCTGTTTCTGGCTCCCAGAAGCAATGATCATATTCCCTGTTGCTGAGAATTTATCTTCAAGCCTCAAAGATTTTTAAAAAAACTTTTATATGTTTTAGTGAATTTCCACTTAGTGAAAGAAGATCTCTTCTGAAATGACCAGCAGCATTTGCGTGAAATATCTGGGCATAGTTTCCTGAAACCACGAGGCTGAAGGCGATAACTCAAATATTCCGGTGTGGTTGAAATTATACTCATGAGGACAGTCTTAATAAATACTATGTTTTAATGAAAAAGCTGGCATGAATGCATTCAATGACTTAGTTAAAATAAACAAGGCATATAAAACCAAAATAAAAGGAAAACATTACCCAACATCTAAAACTGAAATTGTATTCATTGACCTGCACCCATAAAATACCTAGTAAATACAATGAAAGTGACATTTTCAGTGACAGGCACATCTATTTTAAAGTTGTATTTATTTTGAGGAACATACATGTCCTGATGTATGTATGAGGGTTTATTTCTTGTATGAGGGTTTGTTTCTTGACATATCAAGCCTTAAGCAGTATTTGCTACTGTGGTTTTGCATAAAGAATTATGATGCCTAAAATTTCTGTTTGGAATAAAGAGAAGAAAAATCCATTGCATCTGGAAAATTGCTAACTCCTTTGATTTACTTCTCCTCCCTTTCCCCTGTCACATTCCAAACTTTTTCAGATGAGTGAAATGTCAGCCTCCTTGAAAGTCTCTTAAGTTCATAAAGGCAAAGTAAATTAATTGAAATGAAGATGACTTCCATGGAGGGGATCAGAGCAAAGGGCTGCTCTTTGTTCTTTTGGAATATTCTTATGGTTTCCCAGACTTCAGGGATCTGCTCAAAAGGCCCAAATGGTTAAATGACAGGAATAGATGAATTGTGAAAATTAAATTTCAGGAAAATTACTTTTATCTGTTTTAGTCTCCTCTCAGTGGGAAAATATTTACAGCAATTAGATATCATTTGTAATAAAAATTTTAAATCAAACAGATGATGGAGATGAGTGATGTCCTAAGTTAACATTCCCTGACTTGTAATAACTCTATTCTTTATTGCTTTTCTGTTCTTTCTTCTTAGTTTTGCTCCCAAGAAAAAATTTCTTCAACTTTGACCTTGAGCATTATGCTTACAGGCAGGAACTCTTAATAAAAGATTGTAGAAAGCTGTTCAGTATGTTCTTTAAATATATTATTATACACGGTTTGTAGCAATCTGTGAATTAAAACTTATAATGGAAATGTAAATTTCAGTCTTTCAAGATTTCACAAATTTCATAATACGATTTTTGTGTTTTCTGCTTTCATTATTTAAATTTTATTAGCTAATGTTGTATTTTTAAAAGAAAAAATCATGAAATTTGAATTCTACCTTATTTCTTATTTTTTGTGCTTTTACATTTATACCTCATATTTCATAATTCAGTGAAGCTTCTGCTGTTCAGCCTTTTCAAATTCAAAATACTTTTCTAGATAAGGTTTTTACATCTGATGTCCTCTGTATAAATATAATTTCATCAGAAAGTTTTTAATACTGACAAAGTGTGAAAAACTATCTAAAATAATAAAATACAGAATACACTCACTCACTATCTTCTTCAATAAGTACATAACATTCATGAGGACAGAAAGAAATGTTCAATTATTTTTGTGTGTGTTAAAACCTGTAAACATTTTTATTTACTGAAATATTTATTTTATTATATACTGGTTCAAATGAAATAAAATGAACTTTGGATGCAATAGGATAAAAGATGGCAAAAATAAAGAGTGCATAACATGTATCTCGATTTTTCTTAATTTTGGTTAAACTTCCTATAATAGAATTATTCACTCACAGAAATGGTGCACATGTAGGTATGCATATACATATATATCAGAAATTATATACCTAACGAGTATTTTCAAACTTTTATTTATGCTTTTTATTGACAGTATGAATTTTGGGGTGTTTTGGCACAATAGGTGGCTTATTTATATTCATTTGTTCTCATGACTATATCAATCTCTTTTGCCCTTTCTACTATTTTTCTTGTAAGAATGGTTTTAAAAATTATGAGCCCTTTTGAGCTATTTGATTAGGGATTGGACATGATAAAAGAGAAATACATGAGAGAATTAGGTAAGATTTGCAGTATCTAAATTATAAAATGATATTTCTATAGCTTTCTTGTAGTTTTAGCAGGTATTTGATTTTTTTTCATGGATGCAAAACAAAATTTTCTTTTTGTATATCATGGTATGGAAGTACAAAATAAAGCAATTGAAACACCTACCTTTATTCTTGAAAACATATCTCAAAAGAATGATAGAATTACTTGTTTAAACTTGTAGAAACTCATGGAAACTGGACATATACATTTTGAAAATGTGGTCAGTTTATTGCTGGTTTCATTCACCTTAAATGAGAGTAGAAATGACACTCTATTGATATAATATCTGCAATATTTTTAAAAAATAATCACTTTTACCTACTATTTTAGGAGATAGTAATAACCTTAGGTTTAAATATCAAGTAGGAATATAGAAACACACTGTTATTACTTAAATCACAATTGCTATCTTGAACATATCTCTGCTAGAGGAGACTAGACATTAGTATTCTAACACATATTCTTTCCTGATAGCTATTCATTTTTTAGCAAAATTCATTGTATTCTTAAACTTATTTGTTGAATGGTTAAAAAAAAGAGAAACATGACCAATGAAGATATTAAAAAGTATATTTGGAATTTTCAAGTTCATATTGTTACATACGCATCACTATTACCCTTGCATATTTTATAGTCATAAAAGTCTCCCTCCTTCTTTTCTAACTTCCTTCCTTCCTTCCTTCCTTCCTTCCTTCCTTCCTTCCTTCCTTCCTTCCTTCCTTCCTTCCTTCCTTCCTTCCTTCCTCCTCCCTTTCCTTTCCTTCCCTTCCTTTCTTCCCTTTCTTCTCCAGCTTCATTTTTTGGCGAGTAATTGGATGTGGAGTCTTATGGACTTTTCTGCCTTGGCTGGCTTTGAACCTCAATCATTTGATCTCAGCTTCCTAATAACTAGGATTAAAGGCACTAGCTATTCATATCTCTATTGAACAATGTATGTTAACAGGATCTATTTAATGTAATGTAATATTAACTAGTATTTTGTTCTCAGCCTCTAAGTCATATTGTATGCATTCTATAAAAATCCAGGTAATAACAAATGATCCAAATGAAAAAGAGGCCAGAATCAAATGCCAAGCAGTAGAACCCTGTTTATGAAACAGTACTTCCAAAATGTGATGTTGTACGTAATATAGTAAATGCTTTTTTTAGTTTTAGTAACTCTTTTTAAAATGAACATTGTTATCATTTATCCTGAAAATGTATTGCAAATATACTGGATAAGGCTACATAATAGAGCTTGTGAATTTTTCAGTTTTTTTTTTTTTTTTTTGGCCAGTCCTGGGCCTTGGACTCAGGGCCTGAGCACTGTCCCTAGCTTCCTTTTTGCTCAAGGCTAGCACTCTGCCACTTGAGCCACAGCGCCACTTCTGGCCGTTTTCTGTATATGTGATGCTGGGGAATCGAACCCAGGGCCTCATGTATACGAGGCAAGCTCTCTTGCCACTAGGCCATATCCCCAGCCCGAATTTTTCAGTTTTACTCAGTAAAATAGTAGAGAGCTGAAGCCCTTGAAATAAAATGCACATCATGAATGTTCTAAGTCCAAGGGGCAAATGAATGCCTTCACCTGAGAATTTCATCACAATCACAATACTATTTATACAACATCTTTGAATTTAAAATGAAGCTCTATATACTGGATTTTCTTTTCATACCACTTCATGTAGTGTTTACATGTAGTATTCCCACTTATCTACCTGGATATGTACTTTAAAGATTTAAGAGAATAATCCAGATTACTTGACAACACTGGTAACATAACCTTTCAGTATAAGACAAAAGAGGCCCCCTACAGGTAGCTTACACAGTCTTGATTTGGTAGGTATGAAAATATTTAAATGCTCAAAACATCTCACTTTTACTAGAGCAGAGTTATTTAGCATACAGTATAGAATGAGGAAGGTACAGCTCTGATAATCATTCAAAATGCCCATAAACTAGAAGGAAAAATAATTAGTCTTAGTCTCCACTAACTTTTAGAATGAGACATAGCACTTTCTTCCATTTATGAATGTGGAAAGTAGAGCTCATTACCACAAGCCCTCTTGTTTTGTGGGTTCTGGTAACACTGTATTGCAACCATTTATGCATTATTTACATTTTTTAGGTATTAAAAGTTATCTAGAGATTACTTAAAGTTGGAGAAGAGGTTGTGCCTTAGTTATATGAAAATACCATACTATTTTATAGAAGAAAGGAGCCAGGAGCTAGTGGTTCATGCTTGTAATCCTAGCTACCCAGTAGGCTGAGACCTGAGGATTACAAATTGAACCAGCCCTGACAGGAAAGTCTGTGAAACTCCAATCAACAGTTGACCAGCATAAAAGAAAGAAATGTGGCTCAAGTGGCAGAGTGCTAGACTTTAGCAAAAAACACTCAAGGACAGGATTCAGACCCTGAGTTCAAGCCCAAGAAGTAGTGAGCAAGTGATAGAGCGAGAGACAGAGACAGAGAGACAGAGACAGAGACACACAGAGAGAGACAGAAAGACAGAGAGAGACAGAGAGATATCCAGGGCCTGAGTTCAAGCCCAAGGGCCAGTATGAGAGAAAGAGAAGGGGGAGAGAGAGAGAGGAAGAGAAACATCCTTAAATTTTGATGACAATCTAGATCCTAGAGCAAACTCACTTGGAATACCCAGGAACTACTCACTCTAGTATTAACAGTATGTGTGACTTTGTCATAATAGGACAGATATTTTCATTATTCTGTTACTTAAGAGCTCTTGAAATCTGGGTGCTGGTGGCTCACGTCTATAATCCTAGCTACTCAGCATTCTGAGATCTGAGGATCCTGGTTTGAAGCCATCCTGGGGCAGGAAGTCCATGATACTCAGTTCCAGTTAACTACTCAAAAAAAAAAAAAAAAAAAGCTAGAAATGGCACTGTGGCTCAAGTGGTAAAGCTGAGGCCTTGAGCACAAGGAGGCTCAAGGATAGCTTTCAGGCCTTGAGTTCAAGCCCCAGCACTGGCAATAAAGAAAGGAAAGGAAAGAGAGTTCTTCAAATAGCTACAACAAAACTACAAATAATTGATTGAGATAGTTTTCAAGCTACCTTAAAAATTAGGGAAGGTTTTAGTTCAGTGAAATCCCATTAGTTAAATCCCTAGTTTAAATTAGTTAGCTTGTCTGTAAGTGCCTGCAAGGATGTACAGATATTGTTTTATTCTAACCTAAATTTGCAAATTTGTGGATGCCTATTTTTCAGTAAAAATTGTTTCCATCTTAAGCCTCTACATTTTCATCCACTGTATTAAAAAAATGGTCTAATAAGGCTGAGGGTATGGCTCAAGTGGTAAAGTACTTAGCAAGCATGGGACTCCAGTAACAGAAGACAAAAAGAAACAAACATCATCTAAGTTATGGGAGCAAGTGGTTTATCATTGTTGTTATTTTCAACATACCATGTGAAATTATGCCCTTTTTCTTTTGACGTTTTTTCCTGCCGTTTTACTCCTGATATCACTGCAACTGATTTTAGTACCCTGGATATTGTACATACATGTATTAGAGCTAGGGAAGGGAAAGGGAATACCAAAATGGAGAGACAAACCAATGCATCAGCAGTACTTACAAAGGTGTAAACCAACTATACAACTCATGGGGGAGGGAGGGGAGAAAGGGAAATGAGGGAGGAGATAAGTTGGATAAGAATTGTACTCACTGCCTTACATAAGCAACTGTAACTCCTCTGTACATCATTTTTACAATAAAGAAATGAAAAAAAAAATACACACACTTCTGCAAACGGCTAGAGGTCCGGGTCATTAAGAAACCCACATAAAAGCATATCTTCCGATTGAGTATTTGCTCACGATAGGATCCTCATGTTATAAAAGTAGAAATATATGTAATTTATTAGATTATCTTTTACCCGAAGAATGTAGGGATAAAAGAGAATGAAGATATCTCAAACCCATTCATCTGAATGAATGAGCCTGCACACAAGGAGTAGAAGTGGGGGTTGAGCGTTAAGGTTGAAGAGAAATGGTCTGGGCAGTATCTCACTGGAATAAGGTTATAAGAATCACAGGTTGGCCATCTTTGGGACATAAAACTTTAGGAAGGTCATTCAGTCCCTTAAAGGCATAGTTTTTTAAATCAATAATTGAAAAACAAATCAAAACAATGGTACAAAGTTTTGCCACAGCACTGTAATGTTTATTTTCTCATTTGATTTTCAAGATTTTGAAAGTCAGTGGATATACTTATAATTTTTACAAATAAGGAAACTTATGATGAGATGATATAAAAATAGTTCTCTTCTAAGTTACAAAGGAAAAATGTTCTTAAGTTACAAAGGAAGAACAATTTATGTCTGCATCACTTTTCTCATAAAAGGAAAAAATAGTAAGACAATTCTTTTATTCTAGTATGTGAAGTACATGCTATTTTTTAAAAAGATAAGTTCTAATTTTTTCTGCTATTGAATCATTGTTAGATATTTGTTCTCTTTGTTTGTAAATCTCTACATTGAATTTTATTTTTGAAACATTGACTGAAAACCCTGTTTGTGATAAGACCTAATATGAGTGGTTAGGGAAAGGAAAGAATAAAAGAAATAATTATAATACAACCTGGAAATGTCTCAAACAAAATACCAAAGGAATTCAGGTAAGACAGCAATTAATTAAGGCCCTCATACTTCATGGAAGACTACAGCGAAGAGGTGACATTTGAGCTTGACCTTAAAAGATGAATGGGAACTTACAGAAATAACTTTCTACCTCTTTATCTTGGAAACAGAACCCAAGCAAAATTTGAAATGCAATATACATATTAGTTATTTGTGCTTCTTAATTTAATTTCCTCATTCACAACTTTTGTCCAATTTTAAATATTTTGTTTCCTTATTTTGATATGATTATGTTTGTGAATCAGCATAGAGTTCTCAGGTTCAAAATAAAAATATTTCACTCACTATGTTTTAAAACCTTCTACTATCAAATAATTCAATGAACATGTGTTAAATTCATAACACTATGAGCTATGACAGCAACTTGAATTATGAATAAACTTAAGTACTGGCATTTGTCTTCAAAAAGTAATTGTGTTCCATGGTTGATAGTTGCTGAAACTGTTGTGATGTGAAAATATTTTTAACATTATAATGTAATCTAAATAAAATTAAATGAAAGAAAAGTATAAGTACAGATATAAAAAATAAACCATCTGTAGTGTACTGATGCAAATGTGTAATAAGGAGTTTTCACCCCATAATATGTTTATCTATAACCAGACAAAGAGAGAGAAGGTTCTAAAATTATTCCAGAAAAAGAAAATATTCTCTACTTCAGGATTTAGGAAGAAAAGAGAACTGGATGTTGGGTGCTTTGGGACTTTACCTCTTTGTCTCTGTATGGCCAATGTTTGTCTCACTTTATATAAAACTGTTATCTAAAAGTTATGCATGGAGGAATTCTTCTCTTATCTAGATCTTTCCCTTCCCAGCTGTGAAATTGATTGATGTTTTAAAAGCTCTAAGGAGCTTCCTCTTTTAAACCAAAAAAAAAAAAATTACTTGTGGAAATACCTTATATAAAAATTTAAAGATGTTAGAAGATAATTAAGTGTTCTTAAGAGGGGAAAAATGTTTGACATTGGTCAATGGGTTCTGAATGAAAATTAATAAGTGAGAACCTGATAGTCTGACATAGTTGTATGGCCTGGATTAGCATCTGTAGCTGTGTGAAAATGTTACAAAAATTATTTCATGTCATTGGCTGTGACTAAGATCATTAATGATTTGGCAGAAAAGAATCAAGATTCTTATCCCAGATGAGACAATCAGTCCCATCTCACCTCCCAGTTCTCAGAGTTCAATTCAATTCAGCAAATATTTATTGAGTGCTTATAGCTGCCGACTTTCCTAAGTCTGGGAAAAGTAATGAGATGTTAGTAAAATGTGACATGTCTCGAGTAAGACAGCCACATATACAGAAAGCCATTAGGATCACTGCCATTTTAAAACACAAATTCAATTCAATTGCATTAATAACACCAATCGTGTACCTTGCTTTAAGGTACAATCATTTCCACACTGGGGTCTGATTTTTATCTGTAGAAATCATTCCATACAAATTGTAGATGCAAAGTTTCCTTGTAGGGTACCATGCCCCATTCTAGTGTTAGGTATGCTGATCTCTAATAGCTTAGCTGAGGAAGAGCATTAGCCATTATATAAACTAATTGGGTTAATTCTGCCCTGGAATGTAGGCAAATAATGTAACTGAGATAAACAGAGGGTCACTTATGCGTCTAACTTGTACACATTTATCTACACTTCTTATTTATACTACTAAATGCTTAAAACAACAGAAAGCTATAAATTTGCCTTTTCTTTCTGATTCTCTTGGCAGGGTTTCTTACATGCTTAACTTTTAAAGAGTGGAGATCAGTCTCCCCTCAAATAAATAAGAAAGCAGTGGAAGGAAAAAGCTGCAGCTACAAAGTAGTTCTAACCCATTAAACACAGATGGCTCACAGGGGCTTAATCATCAGGAGCGAACACACATCATGCTGAAATATAGAGCTGTTTTCTATCACTTGTTACCATTTGAATGTCTGTCTCAGGAAAGTGAATTCCATATATCTTCCTGGCCATCAGTTGCCCTTTGAATACTCCTCTCTCTGATGTAGCTCGATTTTTCCCCTCAGAACTTACTGAGATGAATGAGCTCTTGCCACACGTAGAAGTGAAAGAAAACATTTCTTTCTTTGCCTGAACAGATGAGATTCGTCATTAGGAGAATGGATTTGACCTTGTAAAGTAGACCAAAGCAATTAACAAACAAACCCCTTTGGGCAGATCGCCTTTTTCCTGGTCTTCTAACGGAATATTTCTTTTGGTCTTTTTTTTTTTTAATACATATTATTTTAAGATTGGATTGTGGTGGTGCTGATAAACCTGTGGATGTGCGATTCTAAATCCAAATTTCACCTACAATTTAACTTTTCTCTGAAGAGAACTTGAAAAAAAATTAAAAGCCCATATCATATGGGTTTTATCCTCCACTACTATGTGAAAACATGGTTAGTTGTTAGTAAAGGTAGAATGAGGATGAATATATCAAAATATTTTATCTACATATATGGAAGCATCAATAACACCTGTGGACATTTTAGAAGTGGAAAGGAGCTAAGGAAGAGAGATAGAGGTGTTTTGATCAGGATATGCTATTACATAAGATTGTCACAATGAGCCCTCACCTTTGCATGACAATATGTACTAACAAAATATCTTTTAGTAAAGGAAACTTTTAAAGAAGTCATGAAACCACTATGAAAAACAAAAGTAGACATCGAGATTAGAGTAGTTATGCAATGATGAAAACAACTTGAGAGTTTTATAGTACCTAATAAAGTATATTATACTCAACAGTCATACTCATTGTTTGGTATTCTTTAATGTATTTATCTTCTATATAATGATTTGTCTTCATACTGACTGTATGAGATTCTTTAATGTATTTATCTTCTGCATAAGTATATGTCTTCAATAGGGTTTTCTACTACTTATCTATTTCATGTTTGTTTGTTAATCTTGTAATCTACTATATCCTGTTTTGGACTCTGTACTTAGGTGAAGCCCATTCTACAATTCTTTCCTGGTGTTCAAGGAAACAGCAAGGGCCAAGTCCTGGTTAACACAATAACAGTAAATAAGTAGATTTCTTATGTTCTCTAAGGTCTTTGTTTAGCTAATGCCATTAAACTGATGGGCATGATCTCAATCAATCCAGCTGATAAGCCACTGGCAGCTATTCATCTCCCAAAGATGTAGTACTTTAGTCTTGGCTCTTTCTTTTGTCATTCTAACTAAGGATGTAATAAACAATTTAGAATTCAGATTAAGATTAGAAGTGATTATTTTATACCCCAAATAATCTAGTCACTTCAAGGCTATCAAAAAGACAACCGTTTTTGATTGTTTTTGAATGTGGATATATTAATTCACTTTACAATCTAATAATGTCTAACCTTTACAAAAACAAACAAAAAAGATGGTAGAGATATATCAGCCTAGCCAAAAGAAATTGGTAATTTGAACATAGTTTTAAAAATTCTGAAGCTACTGAAAATTTATTATTAATGAGGGAGATATTAATTCCACTTTTATATAAATATTTTACCAGTAGATGGCAATGTACATTTAAAAGCAATATTTGAATGCTCAATGTGATTTGAGAATCAGAGAATCATCAACTATAATGACAACTGTGAAATTCTCTTCCTAGAGATAGGTCTAACAATTAAATTGTATTCGAGAATCATAACCATAATTTATTTACCAATTGCTTAAGCAGAGCTTAACTGTAATGGCTAAGTGCATACATCTTCTGATTCTCATTCATAGGTAAGAAATTGAACTATATATTGGTTAGGATCCCTTCATAGCATCTAGTTAGTGAGGACTAGTCTAGAATTATGTATAAGAATGTGATCAAGTCTGGGCTATTTCTGCCTTGCTTCTTCTCAATTCACCAAAGTGAATCTTTGCTCATCAAGCCAATGTTCTTAAAAGAGCTGATCTGAAGATCTGAAGTATTAATACAGGTATACTGAACATACAGAAAAGCAGAGATGTTCTAGAAGCATGAGGATAATGGCAAAGAAAGCAAGAAAATGTCCATAAGAGGGAGAGTATGTGTGAAAGGAGGAGCAGTAAGCAAATGCTAAAATGGAAGAAAATATTTTGAAAGAAAAGCCACCAGATCAGAACTTAAAGTACAGGCTGTTGAATTTCTTTAAAACAAATGTACTCATGAAGCTGTTCTACTACATTTCAAATTTTGTCTCCCTTAAAATATGTTAGTTTAACATTTGGTACACAGATTATAACATGTTAAATGTCTTGCATCACTCTTAGCTGCCCCAGAAATTAGACATCTGTATCCCTTTTGATAATACACTTGCATTTCAGTTGACCTCGAATGGTGATATATTGGAAGTTTCTATTATCTAGCAGTACTACACATTGCCTTGGCGTACCTATTACATAATCTCATCAAATCTTCTAGATGATTGGACTCTAAGTATTCTCTCTGACATTCTTTTTAGTCACTACTTCCCTTGCCATCCAGCCTAAACATCACAACTCACTCTTCCAACTATTCATGTGAAAATTTTAGAATTCATCTCCTATGTTTGCTGTTCACCACTTATTACACTTATTTCCATCCAGGATACTGAAAATTATTACAACAACCAAGTAGACAAGCAAAAACTCAGTAAAGTGTGTATGTTAGCATTTCCCTAGCCTCAGCTCCTCAGCTCCTCCCACTAGCCCCAGATCCACCCATACCTAATGAGCCACTCCTTCTCACTACCTACCTATTCCCCTTTACCCCCAAGAGAGAAGCTGCCATGTAGTTCCCTCTCCCATGGGAACTATGACCCCACTAATAAACCTCCTTATGAACCTTCTTCTCTTGTCTGTGATTATCTCAGCATGTTCCTCTGAGATGGCCAGGACCTGTCCTTTCAGTGTAGATGACTCCCCCTAAAAGAGTATTCTTGATCATTAGGCCTGAACTTAGGACCTGGGTGCTGTCTGTGAGCTCTTTTGTTCAAGGCTAGAGCTCTACCACATTGAGCTACAGTGCCACTTCTGGTTGTCTGGTTGTTAATTGGAGGTAAGAGTCTTAGCAATTTCCTCCCTGGCTGGCTTTGAACCATGATCCTCAGATCTTAGTCTCCTGAGAAGCTGGGATTACAGGTGTGAGCCATTAGCACCTGGAAAGAACTTTTATTTTCAATGCCACTAAACATGTGAGTTGTAAGTGTCTGAAGGGACTCTGAATGCCTTTCAGTTATTTCTCCTTCCTGTTTTATAAACATTTCAAAGTTTTTTTTTCTCTTCATTCTTCAGGTGTCTTACTTAATGCTCCCCAACACACCATCCATCTTCACACAAATCAAGAAATATCCTAAATTTACTCTGCCACGCTATCTATGAATAACCTATACCCAGCACATTATATCTTCTTCCTTCTTCTTTATCAATGTTTTCTCCTTTCTCTTCTAGTTTTAATCCATGATGTGTATTACAGCTTTTACATGCCTTCAGAGTTCTGTGGCATCTCTTTTGTGTTTAAGCTCATATATATATATATTTATTTATTTTTATTTATTTTTATTTTGCCAGTACTGCCACTTGGGACTCAGGGTCTGAGAGCTGTCTCTGGCTTCCTTTTGCTCAAGTCTAGCACTCTACCACTTGAGCCACAGTACCACTTCTGGCTTTTTCTATTTATGTTGTGTTGAAGAATTAAATCCAGGGCTTCATGCATGCTAGGCAAGCACTCTCCTGCTAAGCCACATTTCCAGCCCTAAGCTTATTCTTTTTGTCTTATATTAGTTATATGGGAGGTGAATTCATTGTTAAGTCTCCACATATGTTAAACTGCATTCCAATCAATTTCACCTCTATCACACTGCTTAACTTCTCTATCCAACTTACCCTTTCAACCATTTATGCAATTTTATTTAAAAGAAGCAATGATGAATGTGAAAAAAAGAATCATCTTGCCTCTGCACTACTATGATTCCCCCCCTTCCTGCCGCCATCTTCCTGAATGCATCCTCTGTACTTCAGGAATCCACATTCCTGTCTTCAGTCTTGCCTTCCCACTTATATCTAAAACCTCTATAAGAGGGCTCAGGTCATGCAAATCCATAGAAAACCTTCCCCCTCCTTTTCAAAATACCATCAATCTAAATCTGTTGGTCACTTTTGTGTTCGATATTGACTTGTATTGTGATCTTGCAAAAGATTTTTTGAAGAAAAACTCCAGTATCCATGAATGTGAACTTTTTTTAAAATTTAATTTTATTGTCAAGGTGACCTACAGAGAGGTTACAGTCACATACATAAGGGCATGAGTACATCTCTTGTCAATCTTGTTACCTCCTCTTTCATTTTTCTTCCCACTTCCCAGTCCTCCCCACAGTTGTACAATTAGTTTACAACAAATTGTCTTGTAAGTATCACGATTGCATGAAATTTCTTTTTCTTCAAAAATAGAGTCTTTGTCGGTTTAGTAAACTTAATATAAAATTATATTTGATTAGGAAGTTCCCTATTTATCTTTTTGTGGTACTTTGTCAGAGCAGCCAAAGAAACTAACACTGTACAAATTCTGAGAACCAAATAATTCTTTGGGCTTCCACTTCTTCGTCCTCCTCCAGGTAGATTCTTGCATCTGTTTCAATGGCACACATTCTCCTAGATACTCTCTTCCGTCTCTAACTTCTCCACAATCTGTTCATCTTCCATGGCCGAACAGTTTGTCAGTACTTTTTCCTTTTTTTACTTCGTATATTTATTTTAAATGGGAGATTTTGTTGCAATTCTTGTGTTCTAAATCTCACCTCAGACCTCTTTTGTGAAGAACAATATTTATCTAATTACCTTCAGATTACTAAGTATAATCAATACATTTCATTTGTGGAGCAGTTTTATGTTTAAAGAATCTTTTATTGGAAAATAAAGAAAATCCGTATACACTTTTACATTAAAAGAATATTTTTTCTGTATATATATTTTCTTTATTGTCAAAGTGAAATACATAGTGATTACAGTTTCATATGTAAGGCAGTGAAGACATTTCTTATCCAATTTGTTACCTCCGCCCTAATTTTTGCCCCTCCCCCTTTCTTCTTCCCTCCCCCCACCCCCACTCCATGAGTTGTACAATTGTTTACACCAATTGGTTTTTCAAGTATTGCTTTTGGAATAGTTTGGCTTTTGATCCCTTGTCTCTTGATTTTGTCATTCCCTTTGCCTTCCCTAGTTCTAATACACATATATACAGTATCCAGGGTACTAAGATCAGATACAGTGATAGCAGATGTAAAACCACTGGAAGGGAATATGAGAGAATCTTTTATTGGGAAATACAGAGTCCTTATATACTCCCTCCAACCAATGAACATCTTGGATTAAGATACATTTTAAGAGCCAACATGGATACATTATTGTTAACCAATATGTATAGTTTTCATCAGTGTTCACTCTTCATGCTGTAAATTTAGTAAGTTTTGATATATAATGGCATAGGACCATCGTGATAAAAGCATACAGCATAATTTTATTTGCTGAAAAGTCTTCTGGATTATACCAATTCACCACTGTCTCTTTTCCCTTGAACCTCTTACAATCACTTACCTTTTTGCTGCCCCACAAATACTCTGTATTATGAGTTTTCCAACATGTCCCACAGTTGCAGTCATAAAGTATGTGGCCTTTCCAGATTGATTTCTTAGTATCAGTTAAGTTCTCTGCATCTTTCCAGGATTTAATAGCTCATTTATATTGTCAGTAAAAATCTTCAATTGTCTGGAAGGATGTTTATTATATTTAAAAAAAATCTATGTTTCTCAAAGTTTGGGTAACTCTAAAGAAAGGTACTATAAGTATTCATTGCAAGTTCTTTCATGAACGTAACTTTTCAACTTACTTGGGTAAATACTAAAGAGCATATTATCTAGATTATGTTGTAAGAGTATGTTTAATTTTGTAAGAAACTACCAAACTATCCTCCAAATGATCGTATCAGGTTTACATTCTCCTTAGCAAAGAGAGAGTCCCAGTTGTTCTACATCTTCTTCAACATTTGGCGTATTGGTGCTCTAAACATTAGACACTCTTCAAGGTTTGTGGTAGTATCACAGTCTTGTGTTAATTTTTGATTCTCTAATAATATGGCACTGATCCGTCTCTGGTCCATCATCCTATCTTGTTGGATGGAGTGACTAGCTATTTTGTCCACTTTTAAAATTATGTTTTTGTTTTGTTATTATTATTGAGTTTAGGAGATCCATGTGCATTTTAGGTAGAAGTCATTTGTCATTTTTTTTAATTTTCCATATTCTATGGCTTGTCTTTTTATTCTAAACATACCTTTCATAGAGTCAAAAGCTAAATTTAGTAAAATCCAATTGACTCATTTTTTCTTTCATGTATCTGCTTTTAGTATTATATTATCATACACTGGCCATTTAGATTTGCTCATAGGTAAGTTTCTAGTAGTATTGTGGGTTTATGATTTCCATATAGATCTTTGGCACAAGTTTAGTTGATTTCATTGAAGAACATAAAGCCCATGTCTGAATTCTTTTCTTTTGCATGAGGATGTCCAATTATTCAGAAATGCTTGTTGAGAAAGTTATTCTTTTCCCCTTGTATTTCCTCTTTTCTCTTGTCAAACTATGTGTGCTTTTGAATGAATCTACCACTTCATTCCCTTTTGTTCTGAATTCCCTAATGGAATTCTGAGGAATACTCTTTACTTAAACCAGTTAGTTCTTCCTCATGGTCATGCTGCTACAAAGTCCTAAATGCTAAACATTACCAATGGACTGTTTATGTTCATACCACAACAATTTTGTTTTCAACTACGTCCACATTAAGTTGAACTGGGGCTTGCGGATTGATTTAACTTACAAAAATAGACTGCAAACAACTTATTTCTTAACCTTTGTCATGTATTATCTCACAGAACTCATAAGTGGCAGAGCAATTGGAGTAAAACTTTCAAACATTGCAGTTATCCGTAAAAGTAATTTTGAAGTTTTAAAAATATCTTCATATTCATTGGCACTATTAATTACCAGGCATTCTCACTCCTCACTAAGATTAGCAATGAAAAAAATTATGTGTGTTTCTTGTGTCCAGTACATTATCACTCCAAATAGGTCTTTTTAAAGCACAAATCTGTTATTACTGAACAAAGACTCACCTTACAGATCCACATAACCCAATATTTTCAAAAAAGTCCTCTTGACCCATACCTTTCTTGCTACCATAACTATCTGCTCATACTTTGTTATTTAAACACCATGTCCATGTTTAAATTGGGCTCTTTATACACTTAGATTTTCCTTTATTGATTTTTCTCTGCCTCTTCAACAGCTCATCCTTTTCCTTCAGATTGCATTTTGAATATTATGTTCTAGTAGACTTGCTATACTGAGCAAAAAAATACAAAAAGTTATTTTAAAATATCAGATTGAGACTACTCATTGTTTATGAAAATCAAATGTAAATAGGCATCCTCTGTTTTATTTGGCAAACCAGTCTCATGGGAGTTATCCCTGAAGTCTCATCTCCTAAAATGTGTCTAATGCCTCTCTGTCTGCTCCCATAGCAACCTACATATATGCCATCCAACATTCACATATTTATCTGCAGTTCCTATGAAACATCTATCTCTTCTATCATTACTTACTTAGAGAGAAAAAAGGATCTGTTTAGCAACATGTATATGGCATACCGAAACTCAAGTTTCTTTGTTTGTTTGTTTTTTGGCCGGTCCTGGGCCTTGGGACTCAGGGCTTGAGCACTGTCCCTGGCTTCTTTTTGCTCTAGGCTAGCACTCTGACACTTGAGCCACAGCGCCACTTCTGGCCATTTTCTGTATACGTGGTGCTGGGGAATTGAACCTAGGGCTTCATGTATGGGAGGCAAGCACTCTTGCCACTAGGACATATCCCCAGCCCCCGAAACTCAATATTTTATATTCAGTAAATATTTATTATGTTGTTTTAATATAAAGATTAAGTATCTTTGATTTTAACTCTTAGCCATTTTGGTTATGACTAGATGTGCTATTTATATGGGTTTCATACATCAGTTCTCTGTGTTTAGTAACAAATATTTTCATACTAACTTTTTAAGTTCTTGATATATTTATTATTTTTGAAACAATATAGGTTATCCTCAAATATTTCCTGGCTAGATTTTTTTTCCTTTTTGTCAATCTTGGGGCCTATGTGTTGTGCCTGAGTTTTAAGTTCAAGATTCATGCTTTACCACTTTGAGCCATTGCACTACATCTGGTTTACTTGTTGCTAATTGGAGCTGAGATTCTCATGGACTTTTCTGCCTAGCCTGGCTTGGAACTGTGGTTCTCAGATCTTAGCCTCCTGAATAGCTAGGATTACATGCTGGAGCCACCAGTGCTGGAATGTAGTCTAAATTTGTTCAGGTAGTTACACCAAGAAAGTAGATTACATGCACACAAAATAGATAACTTATAAAGATCAAATATGAATTTTTCCCAGGTCTGTAAAGTGGGGAGTGCAACATCAAATTATAGGCAGGGCAGACTTGGAACCTAGTGATAATAGTCTTCCTGGTTTATATGTGATACTTCCTTATTTTTTTTTTGAAGACAAGAAACTCTGGTCTTTTTAGTGTTTTATTAAGGAGCTAATCCTATTTTTGAAAACTCCACCATTATGACCTAATTATCTACTAAAGGACTACTTTCTTTTTTATGGGATATATATATATATATATATATATATATATATATATATATATATATATATATATATATATATTTTTTTTTTTTTTGCCAGTCCTGGGGCTTGGACTCAGGGCCTGAGCACTGTCCCTGGCTTCTTTTTTGCTCAAGGCTAGCATTCTGCCACTTAAGCCACAGCGCCACTTCTGGCCATTTTCTGTATATGTGGTGCTGGGGAATTGAACCCAGGGCCTCATGTATACGAGGCAAGCACTCTTGCCACTAGGCCATATTCCCAGCCCATGGGTAATATATTTAAAAAAATTAATTTTATTGTCAAGGTGATGTACAGAGGGGTTACAATTACAAATATAAGGTAGTGAGGACATTTCTTGTCAAACTCATTAGTTCCCCCTTATTTTTCTCCCACTTTCCCCTCAACCCCCCAAGTTGTACAGTTAACTTCAACATATTTTTTTGTGAATTTCACTGTTACATTGTTTCACCCTTTGTTCAATGTATGCATCATACCATAGTTCCTCTGAGTACAATTTTTTTTTTTTTTTTTTTTTTTTTTGGCCAGTCCTGGGCCTTGGACTCCGGGCCTGAGCACTGTCCCTGGCTTCTTCCCGCTCAAGGCTAGCACTCCGCCACTTGAGCCACAGCGCTGCTTCTGGCTGTTTTCTGTATATGTGGTGCTGGGGAATCGAACCTAGGGCCTCGTGTATCCGAGGCAGGCACTCTTGCCACTAGGCTATATCCCCAGCCCCCCCCCCCCTTTTTTTTTTGGCCAATCCTGGGGCGTGGACTCAGGGCCTGAGCACTGTCCCTGGCTTCTCTTTGCTCAAGGCTAGCACTCTGCCACTTGAGCCACAGCGCCACTTCTGGCCATTTTCTGTATATGTGGTGCTGGGGAATTGAACCCAGGGCCTCATGTATACGAGGCAAGCACTCTTGCCACTAGGCCACATCCCCAGCCCCCTGAGTACAATTTTTAAACTATGCAAAATTCAATTGTAGTCTGTTAAGCATGTCACTTTCCTAGACTATAACAAAAGGCTGGGTTTCTCTCACTCCTAGGGACCCTAAATGCCAGATAAAATGATAAGCATTGCTCATCTATTTAAACTGGGATGGAGGAGAACCAGAATGTTTCTGGTGTTAGTCATCTAGACTAGTATCCTCCCCTCCCCCACAATATATTTTGAAGCATATTAATTCCTAAACTGAAAACAGGTGTTCACCAAAGGAAACACATTGTAAGAGTATTTATCAGCTAGGCAAAATAATTTAGAAAACTTCTGTAGAAATTCTCAGAAATTTTAGCATGTTTTAATCTGTTTACTGAAACTCCAGTAAGTTGTGTATGAAAGATTTCTGTGTCTAAGTAACCACAAATTCTTCCCCTTACTTAACAGTTAACTTGAAAAATCCATATATATTGAGGATTTTGGGGTAGGTATGTCTATTAATCAGATTTTTATTGTGGAATACAGGTTTGCTTTAATGCTTTACTCAGATGCAATTATACAATTCATTTAAACAACCTACTCTATTAAGTCATGCTACAACACAAAGTTTCCAAAATAAAGGTCCTTGAAATTTAGTAAACGTTAAAAGAGTTTGTGTTCCACACAGAAATTATTAAACCCATAGGAAGTGTGTAAAAATCCTTGAGTGGTTATATATAAGTGTGAGTGCTGAACATTTGGTATTATTGGATTTTAAAACAAAAACTTCAAAGATAAAATACAATTGTCACTAATGGAAAGCACATGTGGCATGCCTGAAGCCCCTACAGGGACCATTCAAGGCAGGTCTGATGTGTGATCAGAGTACATGGCCACCTGCGAGCAGCAGTGGGAAGACCTGAATCATTTATCTGCCTTCTAAGTCCTATCTAGCACCATCACTGAATAAGTATGCATGTCACAAGAACATGCATATATATATGTATATATGCTATTGCTTATAGAAGATGGCACACTGTTATCAATACCTAAAGGTTAATTACTGTTATATTTGCTAGTAGCTACCAAGTTTTCAACCACTTATGCCCAATTCTGTGGGGTCATGTCATGTAAAAATGACTGTGGTCACCATTTATCATCACTTACAGTGCTACATACACTATTAAGATCTTCATTTGCATATTTCACTTAATTTCCATAATAACCCTTTGAATTAGATCTCCTATTGTATGCATTTTACAGAAGATTACAGGAAGAATAAGAACTCTTGATTGATTTACTAAACAGGCATAGTACAGGATTGGAATTATCTCAATCTGATCTTTAGTGCACATTCTTAAAACACCACAACACTATTGTCGTTTCCAAATTGAGATATTCTGAGCATAACACTGAAGCAGGTGTTCTAACACCTTTTGTCATAGAGCAAATAGGCTTAGAATATAAACTCACTTTGCCCAAGATCTTGAGGGAATAAGAGCATAGGATTCACTGTGGAGAAACAGATATTCATTTTGGAAAACTGCCAGAGTCAGCAGGACCTCTAACATGAGTCCTGAGTAAGAAGAACATCCAATTTGGCTATAGAAGGAACCCCAAAGAGCAGATTCACCTTCCCAGCAGATCTGTTGCAGACATTTAAAGATAAATTCTGATTGCTACAGATGATGCTTTCCAAATTCTATGTCGTTGCTTGTAAAGGTTTAAACAGAATGTGATGGTTTTCACTAATGTGAAATTTCACTAATGTGATCATTTTTCCTAATGCTAAAAGAATTAGGATATAGACTGCTTGAGTTCAGGGTAACACCATGAAGAATTTCCAAGCACTAAAAGGAACCATATTACCCAGTCTCCTTAAAGTACTCAGTACAGTGTTGAGATGGTTATTCACAGAAAGATGGAGAAAGAAAAGGAACTTCTTTCTACCTTGTCAACCATAGACAGGATGTGCTTTAGGAAAGTATATTCAAGGTTACTCAACAAGCACAGGATAGGTGTTAGCAGATAAAATTTTTAAATTACTTTTTTTTTTTTCTTTTTTTGGCCAGTCCTGGGGCTTGGACTCAGTGCCTGAGCACTGTCCCTGGCTTTTTTTTTGCTCAAGGCAGGACTCTACCACTTGAGTCACAGCGCCACTTCTGGCCATTTTCTGTATATGTGGTGCTGGGGAAGTGAACCCAGGGCCTCATGTATAGGAGGCAAGCACTCTTGCCACTAGGCCATATCCCCAGCCCTTTAAATTACTTTTTTAAATTACATTTTCACTTACATACATGGAATACATCCAGTTGTATTCACCTTTACTGTTATTTATCTTTGCTATTTTCACATAAATTCCACTTGACTACAGACCTCTTGATTCTTTCTGCAATATCTTTTTGAGTGACTATGTAGATTGATATTAATAAGAACTGATATAGAATGACATCACACATGGCTGTTGAGAGGCCTTGGAGTACAGAAACCAAGAAATATATCTGGTGGTTGTTTAATTTCAAGTGTTTCCTTTCAAGCAAATTTCCCCAAGAAAAAAATATTATTTTTATTGGTTACAGAGCAAATGGAATAGCATTATTAATATCCATTTGTATATTACAAGGTTGATATAGTAAATTATTATTCTACTAAATACTTCAACAGTCACTTAGGAAAGCATTCTGGGAAATACTCTTTCTTACTATACCTTTCTGCAGACTAGGGGAGAATAAATAGTTCATCAACCATTACAGAAACCCTCAGTCTATACAGGTACAGGTAACACTCAAACCCCGCCAGTCTTATTCCACAACTTGCCTTCTTTCCTTCCTTCCTTCCTTCCTTCCTTCCTTCCTTCCTTCCTTCCTTCCTTCCTTCCTTCCTTCCTTCCTTCCACATTCTCATGTTTTCCTCCCTCCTTTATTCTTTCCTTCCTTTCCTCCTCCATTCTCTCCCTACTTTCAATTTAATCTTCCTGCCATCCTTCCTTTTTTTTTTAGTTGTCCTGAGGAGTGCATTCAAGGGCCTTGCAAATGGTGGGCAAGCACTCTACTTCTAGGCATATCCATAATCCCACAAGTAGCATTTGTAGTTACTATGCAACACACTATCTCTTGTGGAAAAAGCATGATGGGAAATCCAGTTCTGACTCTTCCATAACATTTATTTTTTTTTATTTATTTTCAATTCCTGTTCTGGAAAATGAGGAGTCAATCTACCTGGCTCCTAAAACCCATTGAATGTTAAATGCTTTATGACTGTCTCTAATTGTTATTGCAAACCATAGAGAAGTGACTACTTGTTCAGTGTCCAAAATGGATTATACTATAAATGGAAAAAACTAGAAAGAATGAATGATTTATGAAAGGGGGAAGTTAAGATCATACATATTAATAACCTCTGAAATACAGTGAACTCATTTAGTGTTGTGCTGTACATGGAAAAAATTGCTTTTGCAGATTCTGTCTTTGGCAGTCGCATACGTAGACCTCACTGAAAATCGAAACATTTTTGTTTGTTTGTTTTTATTTGGGTATTTGAATTCAGGAGTCTAGCACGAAGTGTCCTTTTTCTTAGTCATATTTATAATTAATAGTAAATTAGAAAAATATTGCAAAAGACCCTTAAGCCTCCTATTACTAAAATGTGTGCACATCTGACTTTTTTGGGTGTGACCAAGGGACTTTAATCTTTGAAGATTTTTAAGTGAACTTTTTTCCTCTTTGTAACTCCATCTTCCATTTTTATTAACCAGTCAAGCATGTTTTACTTTACACAGTGATAAGGGGATCAGAAACAGCTTCCCCACATCTAAGGAAATCTTAATCAATTGCAAGGAATACATGAGTGGCATGGTGTGGAAGCTTCCTGACTAGAGGAGGAAGAGATCTTCTCTGGATTATTACTTTTGATTCTGTAGATAAAGGAAGAAACTTAGGTCACCTCGAGAACAAGGTGCTTTTGCCTGTGAACCGCATTGGAAGGACATGAGGCAAATTGTCACCCCCCTCTTGACCCTCGACTAACCTTTCACTTTTAACATATGTTTTGAAGTGCTGACCATGTTGATTTCCATGGCTGTTTGCGCACAAGTTTCTAAGAAACTTACTGTCTTTAAGCCTTTAATTACCTTTTTTTTCTTAAACTTTGAATCTAAACATTAAAGTTGCCTTGATGGCTCACAGAAAGTTGCTCACTGGCATTGTCCAGGAAACTTCATTCAAGCTGTGTTAAGTGGTCCTCTCATTCAGCAACCGAATGAATTATGAGGCCTTAGTACCTGATGGAAAATAGGTTGTGTAAGCTCTGTGAACTCGCAGGGATGAAGTGGTTATTGTATTTTAGAAACCCTGGATATCCTGAACCATTCAAAAGGCTCAGACCCAGAAAGGCCCACTGGTGCTGGGGCAGTTTCTAGGGTAGTTCACATTGAATTCAACTATTGTGCGCTGATATTTCTGTCATCTAAGGGCATAAGGAATGAGAGATGAAAGGATAATGAAATAGCTAACATGATAGGAGAATGACATAAAAAACATAAAGCAAAGTGTAAAGGGTTGTTTCCTGGAAAGAGAATCTTTTACTGTGGAGCAATCTAAAAGAGTAAATGTACAATTAATTATAAACACACGTGAAACAACTCCCCAAGGAAAAGAAGAGTGAGTGTTAAACACATTGGATTATTTCACCTTCTCCTTTGGCATCTGCTAAATAAATTTAATTCTTTCTTCTATTGTCTTTCCTACTAATATTCCACCTCTGGAAAACAAAGCAAAAAAACTCCATTTTTTTTTTCAGGAGAAATAAGTTACATGAATGGAATGAAAAACAAGGCTCACTAATGGCCAGGGAAGATTATGGCAGTCTTCCAGAAATACTTTTCCAAAATACTGGTCTCAAGTTTTCATGGAGGGGGGAGGGAGGGGGATGTGGAAACTCTGAGAGCCCTCTGGGGGATTATCGCCAGCTGAGACACCTCATGACAGAGCTTTAGAGTCTGAGCCACCAGAGCCTAGGATCCTGGACAAATCATGGAGAAGCACGATATATAAAGTGGTTGTGAAGAAAGAAAATGGAAACAACAACAACAAAAAAAACTAGGAAAAAGAAAGGACAGCTTCCATTTATGCTAGAATAGTGTTTGCTTTCAGTTGATATGCTACCTAAAATCACCTCCTGGGAAGTCACCTCTGTGAGTTAGAATTCCATCTTGATAAAATAATTAACACAGTTCTGTTGATCGGATCAACATACCTGTTGATACAGGTATGACAAATTCAAATCTGTAGAAAACGTGTGTGTGTGTGTGTGTGTGTGTGTGTGTGTTTACTGGCAATTTCTAGTGATCAGTGATATATAACATAATAAATAACAGCTAGGAAGTATCCAATACAAAATTTATTGAACTAATTCAAATGGCTGTATGAACAACATGGCCAATGATAAAATATGAATATATACTTGGTGGTAGACAGTATCTCAAGAATCATGGATGATACTAGAATACATACTTAAAGCAGGTTCTCTAGGGATGATACTTTTACTGTGATTACATTTTAGGTTTGAAAACCACTCTTCTGTGATATCCATTCCATTAACCTTGAGTGTCGAAAGAAAATAAAAACATGACCAAACAATATGTATTGGATTTTCAATGATGAAAGTGTGATATTCAGTTGTTGGAAATCCTCATATAGCTATGAAGAAACTAAAATTTCATTACTAAATAATCTGTGTTGGTATATTCTTGTAGATGAATTCTCTAGTTGTAACAGCAGCTATTTAAAATACATCTCAATGTAACCTGTGTTTGCTTGTGTGTGCATGTGAGTATGAGGGAAAGAGAATAGGACATAGATTGTCATGCTCTCAGACTATACTAGATACGTTTTTGTCATGAATTATTTACCAGTAATAATTTGAAAAAAAAAACCCTGATTCTAAATATGCCATGCAAATCAAGATAAAAAGTGAAATTTATCTATGTTGGAATATAAATTCCACCTACATATAATATAGTGATAGTGTGCCACTCTATCTCTAATCTTCTTTATTGCAGTCAATATCTCATTCTAAAATAAAGAGTGTAAAACATGTAACCTAGTCACGTCTTTGTTTAATTCCTTCCTTCCTTCCTTCCTTCCTTCCTTCCTTCCTTCCTTCCTTCCTTCCTTCCTTCCTTCCTTCCTTCCTTCCTTCCTTCCTTCCTTCCTTCCTTCCTTCCTTCCTCTTTCCTTTATCTCTCTCTTTTTGTGTCTCTCCTCTCCTTTGTCTTTCCTGATCACGGAGCTTTTCTTGTTTAGGGCTAGTGCCTTACCATTTGAAAGACATCTTCACTTCTGGCTTTTTGGTAGTTAATTGGAAATGAGTATCAAGGAATTTCCTATTCCGGCTGGATCCTCAGATCATAGCCTACTGAGTAGCTAGGATTATAGGCGCAAACAATTAGAACCCGGTAAAACTCTTTTCAATATTTTCTGGTGCTTTCAGTCAAGTCAACCCCCTGAAACCTGTTATGGAGGGCATCCAAGATATGGCATCAGCTGTCACCTCCCGACTTGATCGATAGAGGCTAAACCTCGTTCTACTCCTGTGTGTACTATACACTCATTGGGATACGAGCCTTTCCTATTATCACTAATGAAGGAACAATAATGTCTCTTTCTGTCTAATAGTCTTTTCATCTTTGACTCTAAATTAAACATTGCTTGTTTCAGGCCTTTTCTCATCTTGTGTTGATATTGACTCAGGTCTTTGGGCTCATTGTCCCCTTAGTCCCTTCAAGCTTTCAATTATATCAATGATCACAATATATTGTAGTTGCTATTGCAAATACCCATCTCCTCACTCTATTATCACAAAGTGTCTGAAACATTTTGGAAATGCGACCGCCCCATTCATTCATTTATTCATTTATTCAACAAGTATGCGATCATGATAGCTGGAATTGTGTAGGTACTTGGTAAATATCAGTAAGAGCAATTTGTTTCTCTACTTGTCCTACTTTGCCTTTTAGTACTTACACTGTCTGACAAAGTACATTTTTTTAGCTTATTTTATAATACATCTCAGTTACAGGTAGTTAATCTACACAGATATTTTAAATCATGTCTTTTCACTCAATTCTATTTCTCTAGTAGAACTGACATCTCTCTCTATTGTTACTTTATTCTTCTCTAGACTTATTGTAGTTTAAAGAAGTTAATCATTGAATAGTTGTCTTCTCTGGGTATCTCAGTTCTCTGTCTTTATTTTTACTTGTTTTATGTGTACACACATACATGCCAGTTCTTTACACACAAAAACAAGTGTGATTAAATTGTCAATCACCGAATAAGCCCTCTTTTGTTGTTGTTTTGCTTTTTTTACTTTTGCCCTGATGCTAATAGATTATGTCATCTAAACATCAGTCTGGTTTATATGGCTTATGTCTTGTTTGTTATGACATGAAATGGCTTCTTTTTAAAAAAAAATCAACTCATGACATTTTCTTTGAAATCTACTGCTACTGTTTCTTTTGAAAGATATCTGTGGAATCTTCAGTTTTTCAAGCACCCAGTTGGAACTTGTCAGTCTCTTTGATCACATCCCCTTAACTTCAGGCAGTATAGTTGACATAAAATGCAATTGTCTCGGCTACTAGACAGTGAACTCCTGACAGGAAAGTTTTGTATATTTTTAGGAAATTATAAAGTTCCTTCTACTTAGTAAATCTCTATGTATATAGTCTATTTTTAAAACTTATTTTTATAGTAAAAGTGGTGTGCAGAAGAGTTATAGTTACATATGTCAGGAGATGAGTACATTTCTTTTTGAAATGTCTTATGTATATATTCTATTAATGGGTGAAGGCATTGCAAATTTTAAAAGTAAAATTTTCAGTTATTACTGTACTAAAATTTGATTATAAACACCAAAATGGAAATGAGAAATATGCCACATGATTTCAGAAATAGCTACTATACTGTTAGATCTTCTATTGAAACATATTTAATAAAAATTGGAAATATTTCACGTTTATCTATTGCCCTCCCTTGCTCCATAGACTTACAGGAAAAAGAAAAACAGAATTCTTGTGCTTATTTATGGAAAATATTCTTTTTCATGGAATTACAAGCAATGTGTGCTTTGAAGCATTTCTTTAGATTCAAGTTTATGTAACTTTTAATTGGCAACATATGTTCTATGTCTATAAATATGAATGTGTACACAATATACTTATGGATAAAAATATAAAAATAATACAAATCATCTTTTTCTGTTTTTTATTCTCTGACTTTAACCATAAAAATGTTGACAATGTATTTACATATGTTTTTCTATATCAGGCATACACATTTGCAGGTAAAGGGAAAAAAATGAACAAGGAAGAAGAGAAAAAATAGGAGAGAAATGTTCCTGTGAGAGTAGGCATTGTGAAGTCATTCGTGTTCTGTAAGTGCGATTCTTGGTGGATCTGTGAATGTTGTAATATATAAATAACTACATCTGTATATTTATATCTCATTTCCCATGTCTCCCTGCCTATCTCATCTCTGACTAAAATGCTTCCTGCTTATGTATGTGATTCAATTTTAAAAAATGAGTATATTTTTTGCTACCAAAAGTAGAAAAGATTACAATTAGAATGTTAACAACAATGATAAATTACATAATTCATATAAGTTTGAGTTTTGATCAAGTACAAACATATTAGTCAAATTGTAATAAGTGCTTTTCACATTGCTAATGAGCTTAAAATAGTTGCATTTGCTATCTAAAATATGTATCTAATTGGAATAATTATTTGATGTATGTTACCAGCCCAGATTATAATCTTCAAAAACAATTTAGTACCTGTAATATAAGTGTAATTTGAACTGAACAAAAGAGAAAACTTAAGAGATTTTATTGTATAAAACTTTACTCAGACAGGATAATTACATCTTCTGACAACTGATTTGGTGTCACATGTCAAAAGAATAGCATTGAATATAAATTCTCAAAGGAAAAACATGAAATATTTTCCCAAAATAAAACACTTAAAAGTTTAAAGTAATATAGATTATTTAGTAAAATAATTTCTCCAAGGAGTGACCTTTCTAATGTTAAATTTTTATTAAGCCTTTTATTTTTGCTCATAGTTCCTGGTAATATTTGCTTGCAAAGAACATCATTTAAATCTGTAGTTTTTTGAAAGTTGTGACTCCTAAATGTATGTAATCATACAGCAAAATATTTATTCCTGGGCCTATGGAAGCAAAAATGATTTATTGATGATGTAAATATGAATATTTCAGCTTTAGTAAATTAAATAGATGCTGTCAGCCTTGAGAAGGATACAAGGAAAGCTTTTGTTGAAAAATACATAGAAGAAAG
The DNA here is from genome assembly GCF_023159225.1 of Perognathus longimembris pacificus. Lineage (NCBI taxonomy): Eukaryota > Metazoa > Chordata > Mammalia > Rodentia > Heteromyidae > Perognathus > Perognathus longimembris. The sequence goes on along the minus strand of NC_063161.1, from coordinate 26,056,083 downwards.
GATATCTATTTAAACTGGATGACTTTGCCATTAGCCTGAATCAGATTCATGGCTACAATTTTTATTCCTATAACATTTACAGGATATGAAATAGTAGTTGTCAAAAATAAATAGCCCTCTGCTTATTTTCTATGTGTTTTTGTATTTTAAGGCTTGAAAAGGAAAACTTAGCCTTTGCTTTATATTAGTGAGTGCATTTCTTTTAGCTTTTTCCAAAGCAAAAATGTTTTCAAAAGTTGAGGCAAGGGCTGGGAATGTGGCTTAGTGGTAGAGTGCTTTGCCTAGTATGCATTAAGTCCTGGTATAGATTCCTCAGTACCACAGAAACAGAAAAAGCCAGAAGTAGCTCTGTGGCTTAATTGGTATAGTGCTAGCCTCCAGCAAAAGAGGCTTAGGGACAGAGGACAGGCCCTGAGTTCAAGCCTCAGTACCAGCCAAATAATAATTATGATAATGACAATAATAATGAGTCAAATTGAACAATACTTGTTCAATAACTGGAATTATTAACTAGTTTTCTAAACTGAATTTAACGATCTTCAAACTTTTTATGTGAGTTTTTTTTTTCCATTCCTAGGGCTTGAACTCAGGGCCTGAGCACTGTCCCTGGCTTCTTTTTGCTCAAGGCTAGCACTCTGCCACTTGAGCCACAGCACCACTTCTGGCCTTTTCTATATATGTGGTGCTGAGGAATCGAACCCAGGGCTTCATGTATATGAGGCAAGTACTCTTTGCCACTAGGCCATATTCCCAGCCCACGATCCTCAAACTTTTGTATGAAGACAGGACTAGACGTCATTATATAAAAAAATGCCTATAAACCATATCCCATGATATCTATGAATTAAATATATATCATCTTTTCTGAGCTTAATTTTCTTAGTTTTATTGTTGGTTGTAATCATCTTGTGTCTCTCAGACCTTTTATACATGTAAATATACTCATTGTAGGGGCATAAGATAAATGATTTTTAAATCCTTTTTTCAATACTTTAGTATTTCTGGTGATGAAAGAACACTAAAAAAATTCAACTTTCTACTTATCAAAAACAGGGATTAGTAATTAAATATTAGTATCAAAAATCAACTAGTTAATGTTATCTACCTCCAAACATGAGATTAAAGTCATAACATATACACACACATATATATAGAACATGGATATCATATTACTGCTTAATAGAAATACTATCTTATTAGTACTTACTAGAAGTACTATCTCATTATTTTGTGAGTTCCATTGATGGTTAACCTGTCTATAATCTTCTTACTTGGTCATCTATATCATCTATCTACCTATCTATCTAACATCTTTTTTAATCTATCATCTTTCACCTCCTTTCTTTAGGATCACCTGGGTGAATATATATACCTGTATATATATATATGTATATACATACATATATATGTGTGTGTATGTGTGTGTGTAAAGAAAAGGGAAAACAGGGTTCCTCACAGTACAGTGTTTGGTTCAAAATAAAAGAGAAAGAGATAATGCATTATCACACAATAAATTACTTACTCCACATGAATAATCTCTTTTAGTCCTTTGAGATGTCTCAGTAGTGAGTATTATTTTTGGTCAGTACACTGGTAATATTTCAACACTTTCCATTCTATCTAAGTATCCCACAAATATGGCTTTCCAGAGTGGCTGAACCAGTTTACAATCCCACCAACAATGAAGTAGGGTTCCCTTTTGGCCACATCCCCTCCAGCATTTGTTATTGTTAGTTTTCCTGATAATGGACATTCTTACTAGAGTGAGGTGGAATCTCAATGTTGTTTTGATTTGCATTTCTTTTATGGCCAGTGATGTAAAGCACTTCTTCATGTGTCTCTTGGCCATTCTTATTACCTCTTCAGAGAAGTCTCTTTTTAGGTCTTTAGCCCTTTTATTGAGGGGGCTGTTGGTTCTTTGACCATTTGTTTTGGAGGAATTTTTCTTTTTTTTTCAGTCCTGCATATATTTTAGATATGAGGTCTTTGTCTGTTGTATGGCCAGTAAAAATCTTCTTCCAGTCTGTGGGCTTCCTGGTTATCTTACAAGCTATGCCCTTTGCCCTGCAGAAGCTCTGCAGTTTGATGCAGTCCCATTTGTCCAACCTATTTTTGATTGGTTGCATTTCTGGGCCTTTGTTAGGAAGTTTTGTCCTGTGCCAAGGAGCCCAAGTGTTTCTCCTACTCCTTCTTATAGTGTTTTCAGGGTATCTGCTTTTATTTCAAGGTCTTTGATCCATTTGGATTGATTTTGGTGCAGGGTGATATACAAGGAAAGCAGCATGGAGATCACTCAGAAGGCTAAACATAGATCTTTCCTACGTCTCAGAAGCCCCACTCTTGGACACCTATCCAAAAAATTACAAACAAGAACACACTAAAGCCACCAGCACAACAATGTTCATGGCAGCACAATTTGTCATTGCTAAAATATGGAACCAATCCATTTTCCCCTCAGTAGATGAGTGGATCGAGAAAATGTGGTACATACACACAATGGAATTTTATGCCTCTATCAGAAAGAATGACATTGCCCCTTCCATAAGGAAATGGAAGAACTTGGAAAAAATTATACTAAGTGAAGTGAACCAGACCCAAGGAAACATGGACTCTGTGATTTCCCTCATAGGGAATAATTAGTACAGGTTTAAGCTAGTCACAGCAGAAGATCACAAGAGCCCAGTAGCTATGCCCTTATGAACACATCAGATGATGCTAAGCGAAATGAACTCCATTCTATGGAAATGAGTGTTATATCACTGTTGTAATTATTTTCAACATGCCATGTGAAACTGTAGCTTTTCTGTTGTTGCTATTGTTGATTCTTTTGTATCCGCTTCCTGTGTTTGTGCCGCACTCTCACTGTTTCTCATCTGAGTAACCTGGATACTAGTATTAGTAGTAGGGAAAGGGAATATCAAAATTGAGAGACAAAGGACAAAAAGACAAATGACTCCAAAAGTAATACTTACAAAACCATTTGGTGTAAACCAACTGAACAACTTATGGGGGGAGAGGGAAATGGGGGAGGGGGAATGAGGGACAAGATAACAAATTGTATGAGAAATGTACCCACTGCCTTACATATGAAACTGTAATCCCTCTGTACATCACTTTGACAATAAATAAACAATTATTCAGGAAAAAAGTTATGAGGCTTTAAGAAGATCTAGATTGGCTTGATAGGAACTCAATGTTGTCCTAAATCAAACAATATAGAAGACAGAAGCTTTGATTTCAGGATGACTCATCAGAGCTTATTTATCATTTAGTCTAATTCTACACCCTGGCTATGTCTTATATTCCACATATAAGAGACATTTTCCTAGAAGGAAATATATTCTGAGCCCCATAATATCTATAGCATAGGTTAGGTAGGCAATTGAAATCTACTGACTTCTATAAGTTATGTTCTCTTTCTTTTATCTTAATTTTTTAAATCCTTCTCTCTCAAGATAACAGAGACATGAAGAAGACTTTCTAAGCCTTATGAAAGAATCTGGGCTTTCAGTTTATATTTGCCCAATTTCTTTAGTCAGAGAGAGTCCATCTAATGTAACTGTTAAAAAAAGAACTAAGACTACCTCATTACAAAATAGCAGATTTTATTTTATGATAAACATTTCAATTTTTCTTAGGATTTTCTCAAGCAGTTACTTATTTTGTTATGTCAAATAAGAAAGCATTTGAGTTGAATCTGGTTACACAGAAGGGTATTGTATTGCATGATCATAACAAAGTTCAATATGCAGTTAGGCTTCTGAGAGAGTTTGTGCATTTACTCATAGCTCTGTATATTAATGTTGGAGGAAATTGTAAATGACCATTCATAGATAAACATTTTTATCCCCTCTTGCTATACTATATAATTCCTATAAAGGGATGATGCTCTCTCTGTTCTTTTGCTTCTAAATTTCCCTCAGTTGTGTCTTCTGTTTAGGTTTGGAAACAGCCTGTGTTCATTTAATATCACATCCCTAGATCTGGTTAAGGTTTTCCTCTAAACCTAAAGGAAATAGTTGAAAGGAAAAACCCAGAATAAAATATCATAGAAAGACTTAGACTTGGTCTGGTGATGTTTAGATTTCTCCCAAATCCTGGCTCAGTTTTAAGCTTTATTGGCAGTCTTGTTGAGAACTGTGGCTTTATCCTCTTTTTTTCTTTTGGCTAATATGATTTGTTAAAACATTCTCTGTTTATTTCTTCTTGCTTAACATTTTTCCACACGGCAGGCATAATGAATTTTTGTTTATGATGGGCTATGCTGCCTGAATTATGCTATGGAATCTGGGTTTGGTTTGATGGCAAAGTTATTTTATTGCTCTTTTAGGGGCTTTATGCAGCTCTGGTTTTCTCTCTCAGACATGAACTTCTCTGAAGCTGTTGCTTAAAAAGGATTATTTCTAAGAGAAACGAGGTAGTGTCTGGTAATAAATAATCACCACAATTTATTAAAATTAGATTTTCCATATTTCTTGACATAAATGCTATCATATTTCCCACGAAACTATTTTCACATCTGAATGATGTGTAATTAAAAGAAATAATGTGAAACTTAAGGTCTTCAAGGCTCTTTAAAGTGCCAAATGCATTGTGCTAGTGGATGCTGATCAACCACAGAAAACAACGATTAGGATATACTCACCAAATAAGCACAAAGATCATGTTTCTTTGTAGTGAGAACACCAATGTGGGCTATATTTTGAAATACAAGTAGATGAAGAAATGACTGTACCTCTTTGAGATGATTCACTGTCAAATTAAATTGTACAAAATAAACTTCTAAAGAAACCAAACTTCAGTTTCCAGGTTAATGTAAAAAAATTACCACCCTGCCTTGTAAACTGACTTGACTGGCTAGAACTTGTATACTGTATTTTACCCAACAAATATCAGAACACATATTTTTCACATCAATTATTCTGGCACTTTTTCAAGAGAGACAGAGAAGCAAGAACAATCTCAAATCTTTTTTTTTTTTTTTTGGCCAGTCCTGGGCCTTGGACTCAGGGCCTGAGCACTGTCCCTGGCTTCTTCCCGCTCAAGGCTAGCACTCTGCCACCTGAGCCACAGCGCCCCTGCTGGCCATTTTCCATATATGTGGTGCTGGGGAATCGAACCGAGAGCTTCATGTGTAGGAGGCAAGCGCTCTGGCTACTAGGCCATATTCCCAGCCCCTCAAATCTTTTATGCTGAATTATTTTTGTATTTACTTATTGCTATGGAATAAAGAGAAAAAGTTTTGAAGAAAGGCTGATCTTCAGAAGACTAGTTATATTTCGAAGTAAGTTGCTAAATTTGTGCTGAATCTATTTCCTCATCTGTGAGATAATGGTTGAAAAATTATTGGGCAGAATGACAGAATAAAAATGAGAAATGGCAGTGATTCATTCATCCTATATTACATGTTCAATGAAAAATATCTGGTTTTACTTCCCTCTTAGGAGTATGCTGAAAGAGGCATTTTTAAGTGGAAAAAATAAGTATTTTTGTCATGTTTTGGGAAATGTAAACTTAATATATGTGAGCAACATAGAAATTATGTTTTAAGGGACAATACCAATATGTCAATGTGAATCTTTTTTTTTAAAGTAAATTTTGGAACTTACACAGATCAAAGAATTTGAAGGCTCAGGATATGTGAAGTAAAAGATATGTTACTGAGTACTTTTGTTTCCTTTGTTCCAGAGTTGCTGCCAACTTCCTATGCTATAGTCAATAAGATTATACGTTTCAAGGTCAGGCTGTCTGGATGTAACAATCTAAGTACAAATTCTATGATTTTCCAAGTTACTTTTCTGTTTGCATACATTTCATAGTCTAGTATTGTAAAATGTGCCTATTATATCAGATAAAAGGATTTTATTCATCCATATGTTAATACATTTTAAAGTGTTTAAAATAGTGTCTGCACATATTAAGTTGTCCAAAATTTTCTTAATACAACTATATAGACAGGACAAAGATTTGTATTTTCATATTTTCATGTACAGAAATTGGAATGAGGGGGCTGGGAATGTGACTTAGCAGTAGAGTGCTTGCCTAGCATGCACGAAGCCCTGGGTTCAATTCCTCAGCACCAGAAAAAGCCAGAAGTACTACTGTGGCTCAAGAGGTAGAGTGCTAGCCTTGCGCAAAAAGAAGCCAGGGACAGTGCTCAGACCCCGAGTCCAAGCCCCAGGACTGGCCAAAAACAAAACAAAACAGAAAACAGAAATTGGAATGAAAATTGTAAGAAAATTTTCTCATTGTATATCACATATAAATCTGTTATCATTATTTTATGGTATTGAAAAGTATAGCAATAAAACTGAAGCTAATATTAGTATTGCTAATTTTTCATTTTTTCTTCTATTTAAATATGTAACTTTTAGAAAACAAATACACAAAATATAAAAACACTCATGGTCCTGTTTATAGGAAGAATCCTCTTCACCTCAGAAAACATTTGACTACTGTCTGCCTGTACCTGGCTGGCTGCTAGTTTGACAGATGAGGGCACAAAGAGATGTTTTCAAAACTCTAAAATCTCTAAAACTTGAGTATATTGTAAATTCTTGGAAGAAAAGCTAAATATAACCAAAAGTCCCTTCTGATTACAAGCTTGATCTGAAATGACATGATAATTATAATCATTTCCTCTGTTCTGTTTGGTACACATGTTTATATGCATGTATATGTCAGAATGAATTAGGTTATACTGGAGTGACAATAGCTCCTCAACATAGTGTGGCTTAAAACAAGTCCACTGTGGTTTGACATAGATACTCCAGAAACTAGTTTGATACCCATCTCATCTCATCTTGAGTGTTTTGTGTCACACAGGAGGAATGGAGGGTACTATGAAGAATTTTGTATTAACAATTAAGACTTAACAAGATAAAATAATATGTACTTCAGTCCCTCACCATCAGAACTAGTTACAGGGCTTCTCCTAAACCACAACTCCTGTGTGTCTGGTAGGAGAAAGAACTGGAAAATTGTGGTATATTGCACTAATGGTTACCAAATTATGTGTCACTGCAAAAATAAGATTATGGTAATTACAGATTTCAGTGTCAGAAACCCACTTGTGGTCTTATACATTATACATAATAGACACCACACTCTTTCTCTAAACTAACATAATATTGAATGCCAATATGACTTTGTCAGATATGGAATAAAAGTTAGCAGTAGAATGTTGAAACTTAAAGATTTGAAGAATAATATGAGTTAGTCCAATGAGAAATTCAGGCATACAGCCAAAGACATTCAATGAAGTACAAGTTATACCTCATTGGAGATTTGATGAGAGCAAGGAAGAAATACAGAGGAGAAAGAACAGCTAGGTCTGTGCTAAATAGCAAGGCTTCAGAAAGAGACAGCATCAGAGCTGGCCTTTGATGCATGACTTACAGGCACAGGCGGTATGATAAGCAATTTTGATTGACTTTAATTGATTGTTTTTTTTCTTGTCTTACTGGCATTATGCACAGGGACAGTGTGAACTGATGTGTGATTACATGTGAAATGTTTGATGATGGTAAGTCTGATGGTTATTCCTTCAGAGCACATGCAAGTAAAATAAATCGTGGAAAAAATCCAAGGCCCATCATGAAGAATTTTCAGAAGCAGTAATAAAACCATTTTCATGTTGTTCTTGGGGAAGCAATAGCAATGAACAATTCTGTGTTGTAAAAACATTTTTTGGAGACAGAAGATAAGATTTGGGAATGTCAGTTCACTGAGAACAGTGATTTATGGAAAGAGAAGTAAATCATTTTGTTTCTACATTTTCCCTGTCCAGTAATGACTTTTCAATACAGTGCCCATACCCAATGTTATGTTACTCTGAGAATTCAAATCTTCAACAGCATTGTGTTTATTTTTACAAGTGGTTACACAGACACATCCCTCCTATTTGGATATAGGTTTAGTTAACCTCAATTTTTCCTCATGTATGTTGCAACCGCTCAAGTTCTATCTGAGGACAAATGCAATTTGCAATTCCTCTTCTGTATTTTAATCATTAAAATATGTTTTTCAGCATATGACGGAGAATGCTGAACAAAAAGGATGTAAACACCTCCTCAAAACCCACAGCTGCAGTCATATCAATACTTGAAGTGAAAATGCAGAAAAATCTCTGCAATGAGGAAAACATGGGGGAATAAATAAAACAGTTTACATTTGTGGAGGAAACACTTCATTTAGAAATAAGTATGGGATATTTAAGAAATATTGAAATCGGAATTTTCATTACATTCAGCATACTTTATATAATTATAGCATTTATAGAATATATGGTCCAGAACGATCATACAATACTAAATTATTGAACATAGTGCCATATATGAACCAGCTTTTACACAAATACACACAGGCACACATATATATTATGATACATAAAATAGAAATCATTTTCTATATCTAATGGTCAATAACTACAAAAGGCATTGAAATGGTAAAAGCAAGAATTAGGTTGCATTTTTGTCATTTCTCTACCATGGTAGAACTGCTCAGTGTATCATTCAATTGGTTTATTTCCATTAAGTTATGAAGACATTTGAATGTACATTTGAATCTTTTAACCACTCACTTCCTTCCTGCTTCTGTTTATAACATTAGTTCCATGGTGCTGCACTTTCTAGCCTTTGTATGTTTATTCTTGGTTTGCCCCCTAAGATATCATTCTTCTGATTATACTTTAACTTTTTGTAACTCCCAATATTTTTATTCTCTATTTCCCTCTTTTTTCTGAATGATTACACCTATCTTCTTTGTTTTACCTATCAGTTGCCTACATGTTCCTTCTTTAAAAGGGAACTTGTATGTCAGTTTTCTATTACTCTGAGATACAAATATATTGGCTTTACAAAATGCAATTTTATTCTTCTACATTTCCAGTGGTAAGAATTATAAAATCAGTTTCATTGAGCTGAAGTCAAACTCATGGCAATACTGGTTTCTTCACTAGATTATAGCAGAAAATCATTATCCTCACTTTCCCTACTTCAAACATGTCCTCTGATTTTAGCGTTCACCTTCATGCCTTCTCTCTCTACTATTCATCCTGTCATTGTCTTACAGGACTGTCAGCATTACATTAAACTTGCCTGGCCATTTCTTATCCACACATCTTTAATTGGTCCTTCAAAGTCTCTTTTAATTTGTAATATCATGTATGATAGTTCCATTTACTACAAAAGAAGTTTCAAGGATTAGAATGTGGACATCTTTGGGTGTCCATTTTTTAGTCTACCTAATATCTGTAATTCTGATCAAGACATTTCACAGGCATTTCAAAGTCAGCTTGTCAAATTTACCATAGTATGCTATGTCATGAGCTCAATCTTTGTTATATTCTGTATGTTATTTGGTGGCAAAGTCATCATGTCATTCAAATAAAAAAAATATATAAAGCGAAGTAGGCCATACCCAAAGAAACACAAGTTGCAGAGTTTTGCTCATTTGTTGTAACCAGAATAAGCATATGTATCCACAAATAAACACTAGGTGGTACATTTACACACAAAAGATAGACAAAAAATACATTTAGACATAATAAATTATATAGGATGCTAGACGTTTGCACAATGAGACCAAAGAGAGATATTCTTAGGAGAGAGCCACAAAGGCTCAATAGCTATGTGCATATGATCATATTAAATGATGGTTATTGAAATTAATTCCAACAAATGGAAATTAGAGGGTTTTTTTTGTTTGTTGCTTTTAATTTTTTTTCAAATTTTTATTATCAAACTGATGTACAGAGAGGTTACAGTTTCATACGTTAGGCTTTGGATACATTTCTTGTACTGTTTGTTACCTTGTCCCTCATACCCCCCTCCCTCCTTGTTGCTTTTAATTTTTCTTTTCATTTTTTCCTTTGTCCCAGTTTGTGATTTCTGTACCATTGGTCTTGTGTGTAAGTTTATCTGCCTTACAGAGGGTAAGAGGAGCACAGAAAGGTGGGACAAAGGGTGAACACATGAAGTGCTGATAGTCACTAGCTATTATGGTGAAAATAAACTACACACCTTGTGGATGAGGGGATTTGGGAGGGAAAATCTGGGAAAAAATGAGGAAGAGGGACACTGTTCAAAAATAAATATACTCATTGTCTGACTTATATGTGACTCTGACCCCTCTGCATATCATTTATACAATAACTATAAAAACTTCTAGAAATCACTAATTACTCTCTGTCCATTCTTTACATTTTTGTAAATTTTCCCTCTCTGCTTTTCCATTTTAATGAATTAATGCTGGCCAGTTTTAGGTCAAAGGTTTCCCTGTGTTTGCTTTTAGTCTTCGTTTTTCAAATGCATCATGCTTGCTATAATCTCAGTAGTACTTATTCAAACAATTTCTTATGTTTCTATATAAAAAGATACATTTAGTTTCTTAGCCTCTCTTGCAGATGGTTGTGCAGTGTTCTAGGCAAGTAGAAGCAAAATTATCTGCAGGAATGGTGTATAGAAGCTTCACATACATGAATAGCTGTATTCTCTCCCTTCTACTAATCTGATGCTAAAAATTGAAACCCATGAAATTCACACATTGACAATGAAGGGACACAGATAAAAGTATCCTGGGTTCTTGAACTATAATTCCAGGGGGGGGGTGGGGAATTAAAAATCAAGATAACTCATTTTGACACTGTAAATACAAGAAAAAAAATCACTTCTATTAGTGTAGAGCCCAAATACATTTTGGGATTTCTTTGTTCCAATAGTTAGCATGACTTTGACTAACACAAGTGTTATACAGAACTGGAGCCCTGACTTTAATCTTTCAGCCCTTTCTCTCTTAGGGGAGTTTCAGCGTTGTCATCCTTAGGCATTGAGCCAAGGATACTGTGTCCTCCAGAAAAAAACCCCAAAAACTCAAGAACTTAGGGCCTATGTTTTTTTTGGGAGAAAGCTTTCTCTTTTTCCCTCATAAAATAGGCTGATTCGTGAAGTAGGTTCCAACATTATATGGAAATTATATACACCTATTTTGTTACCATTTTCTGCAATTAAAAGTGAAATGTTACCTAACGTATAAAATAATAATTTTGTGTCTTCCTCCAGGAATGTTACTAAGCTTGCTAATACAAGTTTACTATAAGTGTATTGCTAAGATATTTCAGTACATGCTTATTGGACTGACCGCAATGCAATTTCCTTACCTATAAAAGTAACATAATAGTTCAGACCCCATGTGGTTACAATGATTATGTGAGGCAAGGTATGCAAAGCACCTGGTATGGGAAAGGAGCTTTCTAAGCATTGTTTTAGTTCATTCAAGAGCATTGCTGAACTACTGGTTCCTTGTTTTTGTTTCCCTTTATCTTCATTATCTCCAACATTTCAAAATTTTTTTTGCTGGTTCTCTGATTATTTACGTTTGCATTCTGTCTCTTGTGTACAAATTATAAATTTCTGTCCACCACAATGTCTGATCCTTTCTAACCTCATTGCTCTTGGACAAAGAAGGTGTTCAATATACTGGTTCTTAAACTGGCTGAGTACTCGCTATATGTATTCTATTATGTTACATTAGAAACAGCTCTAAAGCCAGGTCTCCTTGACAGCAAACACATCTTTGCCAAGGAATGAGCCAGTACGCATAAAACATGCTGTCAACTTGGCTTTGATACTATCTTACACAGGTGTGTCTCTGATTAGAGTGCATAATATTATGGAACATTGGTGCCAGCATAGTGTATAGTGTAGTAAGTTGGCCATTGTACATGGAAAGATAGTCTATAGAAGTGCTGAATTTACTGGCTGTCTTTAAGGAGGCACACACTCCTACAGACTGAAGAACTCTATACAGTTTGACACACTTTGACAGAGTATCACTCTAAAGGCTCAAAATACCTCCAGGAATATATCTACTCTTAAAAATAATTTTTATTTAGCCATAGTATTCCTCATTTGATAATTTGATTTGCCTGTGTCACCAGTCACAGTATCAAAGAAGTACTAGAAAGTTGTTCTGAGTGCTGGAGGTGATAGAAAGATTGAGTCATTATTCATCATTATTGAGATATTATCCCTAATGTAGAACAAGAAATGTGAATACATAATATGGATCCAGGCTCTCTAAATTTCATCTCTGGTATCCCTCCTCCCCTTAGTGTGTAATGCAAGCTTTTCCAACATAACCAAAGTATTCCTAAAGTGCCTAATGTATTCCAGACACCCTATTAACTACTCATGGAAAGATGAGAAACAGTGCAGAAAAAAATTCCTTCCATCATGGAGCTTCTATTCTAATAATAGAAGACAGATAGTAGACAACAATAACAAAAATGTGAAGAGGGTCATACAATAAAACTCTCTGAGGAAAAAGTAGAAGAGAAACAGGAAATGTTCATGGATTTGGAATTTCATCAGAGGTGCTAGGAAGGTCTCACCAAGAAAGAAGAAATAGAGAAAAGACCTTAAGGAGAAAAAAATATAAAAAATAGAGCCTGCTAAGAAGAAAACCATAGAGGAGCAAGAGAGTAATGGAATAAGATGAAGAATTTCCAGGACTTTGATTTTATTTTCACTGACTTGTTCTGACTTATGTTTTGACAGGTATTATAAGAATAAAGTGGGGAAAGCATAAAGGCAGGAGGCTACTCAGGAGATCATTGAAAAAATAATTGCCACAAATTTAAGATGGGACTTGGTTAGGTGGTAGCAATTGTAAGGACACATTATTGGAAGTAGAAATCATAGGCTTTGTGGATCTAGTGCTTATAAGGATTGAAATAACATAGTCAAGATAATGTCAACTCAGTGATTTGAAAAACATTTTATATTCAAAGCAATGTGGTAAATAATCAGAGATTTCAGCCAAAAAATAACAATTAAGGTCATAAAGTCATAAGATTAGAGTAGATCTGTAAGAATATGTTGGGGGATTAAAGTTCAGAGCCTATAATGCATATCGCATGGGAGGACCTCATTCAGTGATCCATTGTTAGGATTGTATAAGTTATATATGTAAAGTTCTTAGGATATTGTCTGGTACACAGTAAACTCTCAATGACTATCAGATGTGATTGTTTTACTTTTAAATAAAGTAGTATGAGATGGTCTTGTTTAAATCACATATACCACAAATTAGGTTGTTCCATGAGGACTTAATATCACATGACATGAACATGCATTTCACACATGTTCTACTCTAAAGTATATTTTTTCTACAGTAATCTCATTTAATAAAGCGACTGAATAGTTTTGGAATTTAAACTGAGCACTAATTTAAAATTTCAAAACATTTTGCCAATAGGATCCATTATTTATTTCCTTATTCTCACCTTCAAAGTTACATTGCTAATATGGTTCATTCATTTACTTCCATAAATCATAGTTTTATGTATGTAGAGATATACCTTTATTTATTTATGCATGTATGTATGTATTTTGCCTGGGGCTTGAATTTAGGGTCTGGGTACTGACCCTCAGATTCTTTGTGCTCAAGACAAGCACTCTACCATTTGAACCACATTCCAGCTTTTTTCTGAGTGATTTATGGGACATAACAGTCTTATGGACTTTCCTGCCAAGGCTGGCTTCGAATCGTGATCCTCATATCTCAGCCTCCTTAGTAGCTAGGATTATAGTCATGAGCCACCGGTTACCGGTGATATATCTTTTTCAAACTAGTCCCTAAAGTACATGGTGAATGGATGGAATAGGTGGGTGGATAGTGATATTTAAGTAAATTACATATAATATATGTATGTAAGTTATTTATATATTTTTTCTTAGAAAAACCTGGTAGATTGGTATTAATGACCCCATTTATGGCTGAAAAAGTGATGTGCAGGGGTTAGTTGATTATTTCAAAGTGACTGCTCTTTTCAATGCCTGAATGAATGCACATATAATACTCTAAGGCCTCATGTTCCTTCCAAAAGTTTCTTGCCTGTACTAAATTTATGGAAAGAAGTGGCACTGTGGCTCAAGTGGTAGAGCACTAGACTTGAGCTGAAGAGCTCAGAGACAGGGCCTAGACACAGAGTTCACGCCCCATGACCAACAAAAAGTAATTATGAAGAAAACCATGGGTCCTAAACTGAGAAATGCTCACTGAAATAGAAAGCTCACTAATGATAAATTAATCTGTTGTTAAACTTCACCATCATCTTTTTAATATATCAAGTTAAAACAAAGTATCATAACATGTTAACAGGTATTTTGAAATTAGAAATATACAGATATTTTTCTGTATTTTTTGAGAAAACTGATAATAAGTTTGCCATCAATCATCAACCATAGATCCCCTCTTGCTTGCAGGTAGATGAAAATATTCCATATCCACTTTCAATATTCACATTTCCAGCCTGAAAAAAATAAAGGAACAGGAGAAATGAAATAGTGAAGTATGGTATTTTAAAATGCCAAAATGTGTGAAATTTTACAATTTATTTTGAAATTTCTCATAAAATGTATTCTTAAAATTTGTTTATGTACTAAAGATTTATGTATTCTTTCATGTACTAGTTATTTAATTACAAGGATTTTTTCATTCTCTGTCTTAGAAAAATAATATTTCTAAAAAGAAAAAATAGCAGGCCCCACCAAGCCATATTTTTTCCAACTTATCATTGTTAGCAGAGTTTCACAAATCACATAACAGAAACAAGGAATTCTAGAATTGTAAATAGTATTAATATACATTAAGCTTGTTCCCACTGATAACAGAAGTTTGGTGACTTACTAATGAATTGTTTCCTTGGACCATTAAGTGACAACAATTAACTTTCTCCACCACAGGAAGTTCACAGCTTCAGAGATTATTTAAAATGTCTACTTCTCTTAATTATCCTTATTACTACTGCTTTATATGTGGGTATCACACAGAAGATGATAACATATTTTCATGTAACAGCTATTGAAATGCCGGAAGCATTTGGAAGCATCTGGAAGCTGCTTTTTGCTGGGCTTTTGTGTTTTCTTTTCTGCTTGTGGAACATGAGAATATCTCTACTTTCCTCAGTATTCACAGTACAGTTTCTTGTTCATTTGCTTCTAACAGAAGAGTGTGTTCATCTTCTAGTAAGACAGGAAATACATTTAAAGTTTCAACTTTTCTTTGTGATTTATTAATAGTTATTTTATATGTGGATGTCTACCAAAGAATCTCTGGATTATTTCCATGAAGATTACTCTCAAGTGCAATCAAGACCACATTTAAAAATATCTTTAAGTAGTTGTACAAAGGATTTCAATTCAACAGTCACTAGTCAAGGTGCACAATTAATCTTGATCAGTTTCACCTCTTTTGTCATTTTGTTCCCTTTCTATTCCAGTCACACCTAGATACAAATTGCAGTACAAGTAATTTTCAGGTTTGTAATAAGATACTACATTTTACCTTCTGCATTTTACTATGGGTAACCATTAGTTTTAAGTATTGACTTGTTTAAAAATTGTGATGTTAAATAGTAAATAGTTTCTTTGAAATAAAATTTCATTTGATGCAAATGAAAGAAGGAATACTGAGAAAATTTCAGACACTGAACACTCTTAATTAAAATTCAGACTCATGATCCTTCTGTTGAGAAGAATTTATTCTAACCCATAATTTGAAGCCTGGGGATTTCCAATGAAAATATCCAGTTCCACTGTCATGGAGGTCCTGCAGGTTATTGCCAAGTGTGATGACAAATATCAGAATGTTGCAAAATAATTTTCTCTCTACATGAGTGTCGATGAGTATTTAAAATATTTTTTAAATGCTTTTAGGAAAACTCAACGCTAGAGCTAATGGCTTTCTCTGAAGTTAAAAGAACTTCAAGTAATTATGAGAAAATAAAGTATCTTATTTTAAGCTCTGGTTCAGTAAATCAGTTATAAAACCTGGTTAAGAAATAATTACACACTTCTCAGTTTCTTCTGGGAATGCAATTAATATGGGTGAAAGGGTGAAAGAGCTAGATTAAGTCTGCACTATGACTTGTATTAATAGTGTGTTATATTTGCAAGTTATTAAACATTTTTTGGCCACTATGTTAGGAAATATAGAGAAAAGGAGAATAAGATAACATTTCTATGAGAAGATGAATAAAATATGAGGTTAAAAATTAAATGTGAGAGGGCTGGGAATATGCCCTAGTGGCAAGAGTGCTTGCCTCATTTACATGAAGCCCTAGGTTCGATTCCCCAGCACCACATATGTAGTAAATGACCAGAAGTAGAGCTGTGGCTCAAGTGGCAGAGTGGTAGCCTTCAGCAAAAAGAAGCCAGGGTCAGTGCTCAGGCCCTGAGTCCAAGGCCCGGGACTGGTCTAAATAAATAAATAAAAGTAAAAGTGACAAAATACTAATGCATTCACTTCTGTAAAAGATCCATTTGTGCAAAATCAGTCCCACAAAAGTAGGAATCTAGCTTCTACTAGGATAATTCCTAATGACAGATGTGAAATCAATTAAACTTTTTCATAAAAAATGTAATCCCAAGTCATTTCAGATAAATGAGGAAATACATTTGCACTTAAACATTTATCTCAAAATTTGGCAATATTTTCTTATGCTCAGAGTTTTGTGTCTATGTATGTATATATCTTAGAGTTATATATATCAGATTTACACCTATATTTATTATATATATATATCAATACGCCTATGTATCAGTTATATTTATACATCATTGTATAAGTATCAGATTTATATATATACACACATCTCAGAGTTATTTACAAACATATCAGATGTATATATATCTATGTATTATATACATATAGTTCAGATATATCCGATATATTTATCAGATAAAAACATATCCATATTCATATGTGTATGCATTTTATACACATATACACACATAAATTTCTTTTTTTTTCATTAAACACACATAAATTTCTATCCCTGGGTTTGTTGTCCATTGCTCAATGAAGACAAAAAGTGTAGGGACTGTGGCCTTTTCTCAGGAGTTTTAGATCAGCTAAACTTCAAAGATCTATTAAATTCTCTCGGGACTGATCATCCAACCTGGTGCCATCTTAAATCACTACATGGCATATAAGCAGTATGAAAGCTTGTACTCAGCAGGTGATGGACTAGGGGACTAGCTCATGCACCATTAGCACTAACAAACAACCCAGACTGGTCAGAAGATGTGTGTTTTCCTTGAAGGGAAAAGATCCTCCCCCACCCCTCCCAACCCGCCCCCACAGAGAGAGAGGGGGGGAAGAGAGTGGGGAGAGAGAGAGAGAGAGACAGAGAGAGGGAGAGGGAGAGGGAGAGGGAGAGCGAGCGAGAGAGAGAGAGAGAGAGAGAGAGAGAGAGATTAGGCTGATTCTAAGAACTATTTCCTAGGTCATGGCAAAAGGTAATATTTTCCTGGGATTTATGGACCATACTGGATTGGCATTTTATTTCACATTGAAGGTAGAATTATAACAGAGAGCATTCCTGCATGATTGGAGGGTGTGTATGAGACAGACTGTGCATATTCCAGGATTCATGTCATGTTTTTCCTATGTGCTTGTACATTTATATTTTTACATGGGTGCATAAATAGCCACCTATGTTTATAAATAAATCCTATCTGTATTACACATATCTGTAATTATTTGTTATGAATGCATAATTTCCTGAAAGAAGGGTTTCCCAAAATGATAACACATTTATTACTGAAAAGTGTATGATTGTAAGATACTGTTATTTCACTCTATAGTTATTCACTATAGTTCTTTACTATTTTGTAATTCTGAAAGCCATAATTAAAAGTTTTGATTATATTATTAAAATAATTGATTCTCATGTAGCAATGTCTGTATTAATTTAAATAAAATAGTTTAGTAATGTTATATTCCCCACTTTGAATTTAATAATATTTAAATTTGGCAATGTAAATAACCGTTCTTACTGTGTTTGATGCCTATAAGATCAGTCTTCCAAGAGTGTTCCTATAATTATAGAATACAATAACAGCAATAACTAAGATTCTCAGCTATAAGAACTGGAATTATCACCATTTCAAAGTTTCTGCCTTTTTTGAAAGCAAATAACTTTCCAGCAGGAGAAATTTCAAAGAGTGAAATAACTGTTATCCAGTAAGAGAAAGTTGAAAATGTAAAACAAAAAATTTATTTGAAGGGGCAATTATTAAAAACAAATAGGTTATTTGGAACAACTATTTTTTTGTTATTAAGAATTTATCTAACATAGTCAATCATTTGAATTTAATTTAGAAAGTTAATCAGATACTAAACCATAGCATCAAGTGGTTGTAAATATTAGATACAGTATATTTTGATCAGAATACTTTACAATGTACTCAAAATGTTAAAACCTCATGGATCTTAAAGTTCAGTGTGACTTCTTAAAATGCCCAGCTCTGCTGAATGTCTGCTTCCATGGGTGGTGAGTGACATTCTACTTTCCTCCTCTAATGAAGTGCATTAGTCAAGAGCTCAGTGATCTCTGGCGAGGCTCAGGGTGGGATTATTCTGTGATAGGAGGCAGCTGGAAGAAATACTTGACAATTCACACTTAAAGTAATCCTTGAAAATTGTCCAGCAGTTACAAGGAAGTAACACTTTTGCTCCCTTGTGAAAAAAACTAATAAAAGATGGTTCAAGTGGAGTTTTAGGATACTAGTGTGGCTTCTGAATGAAAGCAAAATTATCAGCTTCTTTAAGTGCCAGTCAATAGGGAACAATTTTCTTGAGTAGATTCAATCTACAATTATATTTCAAGGAGCTACCATGTTAGCCCAATAATAAAAACCTCATTTAGCCAATGGATTATCTATAATTGACTAAGTGTTTTAACAGAGATTTAACATATCTCACACATAAAAACATTTCAGTAAGGCCTCACAGAGAATAATAGTTGTAATCAGAAAAAATGGTAATTTTCTGTAAAAATTATGGCAAGAAATCAATAATACAGATTTTTATATATTGACTTGCATTTTGCTAATACGCTGTTTAAAATGTGTGCTTTTTCAAATAACTGCTTTGCAATAAGCTTGCTTAAAATCCCAAGTCCAATTAATAGAAAAGTATTTGGCCAAAATAACTTCAATGCATATATATTTTAAATAGCATACTAAGTAATATAGAATTATCGTGATATAACATATATAATTGAATAATATATCAGAATATCATATATTTGTTTTCTCTGTTTTCTACTATTTGCAGTTATCTTAGAGATTATGTTAGAGAAATAAGAATATCGTATTTTCCTTGGAAAATTTCCTATTTCCTATCTAGCTTTGAATTTTCACCACATATAATATAAATGGATTTTTTTATACCTAGTAGTCAATAAAACATGAAATATGACATAAAAACTGAATTTCATACTTCAGGTTAGAGAGTTAGTATTTTCTTTACATATTGGATAAAATCCCCCAAATATTCGTTCATGGATGAGGACATTTCTCTCTTTCTTTCTTTTTCTTTTTTTTGTTCATTTTTTTCTTGTTTTGGCCAGTCCTGGAACTTGAACTCAGGGCCTAAGCATTGTTCCTGAGCCTCTTGGTGCTCAAGGCTAGTGCTTACCTCTTGAGCCACAATATCATATCTGCCTTTTTCTAAGTCATTTATTGGAGATAAGAGACTAAAGGACTTTCCTGCCCAGACTGGCTTCAAACCTTGATCCTCAGGCCTCAGCCTACTGAGTAGCTAGGATTACAGGCATGAGTCACTGTTGCCTGGAGCACAATTCTTCTTAAATGTATTTAGTCCCTTGGCATTAAGGACATTTTCTCCAAACTGCTGCCTGAAAAGTGTAGAAAAGAGACCTCTTTGAGAAATTCAGAATGTATGCTTACCACTACCTGGAGCCATCCAAATATTGTATTTGCCCCAAAGAAAATGAAGTCCATCCCTTACAGAGCTGCTGACATCCAACACAGTAAAACCATAATCACTATCTCTTATGTTTTATTGGAATAGATTATTTATAGCATGCTTTTATTGAAAATACACATACACACTATATATGTTTCTCATCACACCTCATAAGTTATTTATAAGCAAGTGTTGTTTGTAGTGTTGTTCACATATATATCTCCTGAAGAATTAGTTGGAAATGTCTATAATTTTCATCTAGATGACGAAGTCTTACAATTAGAAATTAGAGAAGCTTGACCAATCTGATAAAATTACTGGTTTATTCAAAATTCCATGTAAACCATTTCTTTTGGGCAAGAAAAGGTAAGATACACACACTGTGAAGTTTTGAGATGACTAAGCAGGATGATAAACAGTTTAATTTATCAGAGCACAAGAATAACCCATAGAAAAGGAAGAATCAGAGGACAAAAACAATCCTTGGTTAAACAAGGGAAGAGAGAGGGGGAAAAAAAAAAGATGAGGAGCTCTGAAGTGATGTAATCTAAGGGGAGCATTTTCACACTTTGTAACCATAGAAAAGGCTCAATAACGTTAAACAAATTAGCAAATGTTCTTTTCAGGAGTATCAAATATCTCAAAGGTCAAAGTGGTTAAGGACTTACAATAACGGAAAGCAATTATTGAGGTCACTGGTGGCTTCTGTGAAAGTAAACACAATGGACATGTGGGGGCAGAAGTCATAGTTTACAACAAGGAGGAGTCATGGAAGTGGGAGAGCTTTTATGTGTCCGGTAAAACGCCCTTGTAAGAATTTTGGTCAGAAAGGGAATGCTTTCAGAATTACTTATTGATCGTTTATTTTGTGAGAGTCCATGTTAAGCACTATGCTTCTGAGTGGAGCTTAGAAATCAGTGGAGAAAACAGTCAGTTGGTGGTAAACTGAATGTAAAGAGAGATTAAAGACAAAGTGGTGTAAACAATGGAAATGGCAGTGAATAATAAAGGTCTCATGAAAAGACAGCTAAATCTAGTCTGGCAATGACTGTAAGTCAGCTGGTTAAGATTGGTGAAAGGACAGGGAGAAAGAAAAGAACATCACTATCTGCCTAAGTGAAACTCTATAGCATTCAAGGTGCCTTTACAGCCAAAATTTTGTTAAAAGATTTGTTAGATTTTATGGTAATTACTCTTGGCAATGTTATTATAGCAATAAAGCAGGGGAAAATAGGTTATGTACCAAGGATTATTCAATGTCATGTAAATTAAGCAAAGTATACAACTTTTTTGTTGTTTTTTTGTTTTTGTTTTTGTTTTTGCCAGTCATGGGGCTTGAACTCAGGGCCTGGACACTGTCCCTGAGATTATTTTTGCTCAAAGCTAGCACTCTACCTCTTGAGCCACAGTGCCACTTCTGGCTTTTTCTGTGTATGTAGTGCTGAGGAATCAAACCCAAGGCTTCTTGCTTGCTAGGCAAGCATTCTACCGCTAGGCCACATTCCCAGCCCCCAATGTATACAACTTTTAAATTTTAAAGTAAATTGTAATCCCCCAAAGTTGAACATTACTAATATTTTTCAAGGATACTATGTATCCTTCTTACATTAATCAATGTATGTACTGGAATTTATGTATGTTTGTTATATATTCATTTAATATATATATCCTTATAACTTGTATCATTATGAAGATAATGCTTGCTCAATATTATTACTTTGTTTATTTTATATCTTGTTTTACATTATTAAGTGCATATGCCTTTGATTCATATATTATTAAATTTTGTTCTTGAATTTTATTTAAATGTTATTTTATGGATTTTTTTTCCTTTTTTTCTACTTAACATGGAACTTTCAGTGAAAAATGTTGATTCTTATGGCTGAAGTAAATTAATTTTCATTGTTATACAGTTGTCTGATGTAGAAGATATTAAAACTTACACATTCATTTACTGGACATTTGGATTTTGCTGTAAAAACAATAAAGGTTTAAGCATAGTTCTATGTTACTTGTTGCACAATTGTGAAAAAATGTTCTGTGGTGCTTACCAAAGAACTGAATTCTGAATTATTGCATATGAATGCGTTTAGCAGTGTCATCCAATATCAAATGATTTTACCTATAGAGTCAGTGTCATAATGGTTTTAGAATTATTAAAATAGAGAGATATAGGATGACAGAGTAAAATATCTTAGAAAGTTTAACAGCTGGTATGTGTGTGTGTGTGTGTGTGTGTGTGTGTGTGTGTGTATTTCCAGAGAAAGAATCATCTGAATTTTTTATAACAGCACACGAGAAAAATAGTGGAAAGATTTTGAAGACAAAGGTGAGGGATGGCATAATTAGTGGCCTAAGTTTCCAACAAACTGGAATAAATATGAGGGGAATTAGTTGAAGCTCAATGTCATGAAATGCATCGAGACAGAAAGCCTACAGTGGAGAACCAAGAACACAAACAAGATCTTCCAGGTGCATTGCCCAGTATTACTTTGCTCTGATAACACCGCTTAAAATAGAAAAGCAAAGCAAGGTCAAAGCAAATGCTTTATTCCTCCATAATTTAAAACAAAATAACATTTTAAATACAGTAAGAGAGCTTATTCTTTTTTGTTTGTTTTTCTCAGGTAACAGAGAGATAATTATGATTCATTTCCATGAACAATAATGTAAAAATATTTCAAGGTCTTTGTCTTGAAGCTATTTTTTCAAAAATATCTCATGGGAGACTTCTCTGAAGAGGAAATGAGAATGATGAAGAGACACATGAACAAGTGTTCAACATCATTGGCCATAAAAGTAATGCAAATCAAAACAACATTAAGATTCCATCTCACCCCAGTAAGAATGGCCATTATCAAGAAAACTAGTAACAACAGATGCTGATAGGGATTTGCCCAAAAGGGAATCCTACTACACCATTAGTGGGAGTGTAAACTTGTTCAACCATGCTGGAAAGCAGTATGGAGATTCCTCAATAGGCTAAACATAGAGATCCCCTATGACCCAGCAACACCACTTTTGGGCATTTACCCAAAGGATCATAGCAAGACCATACTAAAGCTACCAGTACAACCAAGTTCATTGCAGTACTATTTATCATGGCTAAAATATAGGACCAACCCAGATGCCCCTCAGTAGATGAGTGGATCAAAATATTGTGGTGTATATACACAATGGAATTCTATGCTTCTACCAGAAAAAAATGACATTGCTCCATTTGTAAGGAAATGGAAAGCTTTGGGAAAAAAATCATACTAAGTGAAGTGAGCCAGAGCCAAAGAAACATAGACTCTATAGTTTTCCTCATTGGTAATAATTAGTAAATGCCTAGGATGGCCCTAACAAATGATCACTATAGCTCAATAGGTATGTGCATATAACCACATAAGATGATGCTAAGTGAAATGAACTCCAAGTTATGGAAATAACTGGTTTATCAGGGTTGTTGTTATTTTCAATGTACCATGTGAAATTATGACTTTTTCCTTTGTTTTTTTGTTCCTATGGTTTAGCGCCTGTTGTCACTGTATTTGATTTTAGTACCCTGGGTATTTTGTATATGTTTATCAGAATTAGGGAAGGGAAGGAGAACATCAAAATGCTGAGACCAGGGGTAAAAGGCTAATCAATACAGCAGCAATACTTACAAACAGTATGTTGTAAACAAACTGTACAATTTTGGGGGAGTGATTGAGGAGGAGGGAAGTTGGGAGAAAAATGAGGGTGAAGGTAATAAGTTCGACAAGCAATGCACTCACTACCTAATGTATGTAACTGTAATCCTTCTGTACATCACCTTGGAAATAAAAATAAAATGAAATAGAAAAACAAGAAGAAAAAAATCTCTTGAAATGTATGCTAATCACCATTTTCCACAGACAAGTTTTGTCATTGCTTTCTTAATATGTATAGCTATTTTTCAAAATGATTTTTGTCTATTTGAATGTTCTCTTTCTAAAAATAGTATTAGTTTTATTGTAAAAATTCCAAAAGGAACTATGTATGGGCTATTACATAAAGCATTGACAACACAGGACCAATCTGATGCGTGAATTAGCTACTTACAAAGAAATGCTACTGATGGCTTTTCACATTTTTTTTTGGCATCCATCTGTGGTATACATAAAAAAAATTTTTGTTCTTTGTAAGCATTTATAAGCTTTGTAAGCATTGGGGTTTGAACACAGGGTCCTATACTTGTTGGTAAAGATAGAGTCTCATACTTTTGCTGGGGGTCAGCCTTGGTACTGCAATTTTCTTATCACTCCTTCCTATGAAACCAAGATTACAAATGTATACCACAATGCCTGACCCTCAAAGTGAATTTTCAGATGAGATCGGGTGCGTTCAGGGTGGTATGGCTGTAGACTCAAAGTGACTTTTAATTCACTTAACTGCTTAGACATTTGGAGGAAGCTGGTTGTTTAAAATTGGAATATGAGTTTCAGGATTATATCTTTTAACTCAAGGAATGATTTCAGAATAGTCATTGTAAGAATTCATTGAGAGTAAAACTAGCATGCTTCCAGACTTTTACCATTGCTTACATCTATGCTAGAAAAGCCTTTTTGAGGTGGCTTATTATTACATTACTCTGAATAATTTTTCCTTGTATGAAACCATTATTTGTCTTTTACATATCTACTTTGTCTTCAAAATGCTTAATCAACTATTTGTTGACAAAGAAACACTATAAATTCATGTAATAAAGACAAATGTGTGTGTGTGTGTGTGTGTGTGTGTGTGTGTGTAGTGTGTTCCCTTCAGCCAAGTCACTATTCATGCCTTGCTTTTTATGCAGCAAGCTATGATAGCTTCAACTTTAGTGAAAAGCAGGTTCTTATACATTATGGTAACCCGAGATAATTTATATAGTGTGGGAAATATCTTTAGCACTCTGCATGAAAAAGATTTCAAGTGAAAACATGCTGGTCTTCTGCTATAATGTAACACCTTTATATCTCACATGAGGTCATCAGAATTATATGTGCATTTATTTCTTTGTAAAATCTACCATGTGAGTAACCTGTTAAAACTTGACATGATTTTTCCATTCCTGCCAGCACTAAGGTCACAACTTTAACCCCAGATGGAAGGGTAACATTCAATTGCTTATAGTATTTTAGGAGTTAGAACTGCCCCTCATCATTGGGAAAAAAACAAGAACCTAGGTCACATCAGAAAAGATATGTGAAAATTATTTGTGTTTTACTTTTGGGACCACATTTTTATACAGTCTTGATTGCAGCATATGTTGTTCTTTTAGCCCCCAGTGGGTACAAATAGCCACAATATAGTATGGAATAGTATATGTAAACTTTACTTCCCACTTCATACAGATGCTTGAAAATAGAAGCTATATGAGGAAAGTAGAGTTATATGAAATACATCTGTTCATATTTGTAATGGAATTTGCAAAGATCCTGCCATAAAGTGAAAAGTTATAAACTGGCCTCTGCAAACTAGCTGCTGATAACCTGCTTCATCTGTCTTATATCTCAGAGAAAAACTTTCCCCAGTGATGGGGCAACCTTGCCAGTTCCAAAGTCAACATGAGAAGAGCCAGTGATGGTGTAGGTGGGAGGTGATTTATATACCCTTTGACTCTGTTAGCTTCACTAGGCTCTTATAGAAATATTTCAGTGATTTTTATGATCTTCTTTTGCACAGTATCCTTTAACTTGGATGATTTCAGCTTAGTAAATATTACTTGAGGAGCTGATTCAATATGATGGTTTACTTTTACAATAATATGTATAAATAGTTTCCAAAGTATGTTCTCCATCATTTTCTCATGAAGTTACCAAGTAACTTCAAATGAAGCAGATTAAACATGATTATCCTAATTCTACTGTTGAAAAATGAGAAGCCCAAAATATTTTTTAAAACCTTCGAAAAGTCACATGATTAATAAATAGTTGTTCAGAAGTTTAGGTTCCTATCAGTTGCTCATTTTACCATGTATTCTATGAAATGTCAAAACAGGAAATACTCCTTTTTGACTCATATTGCAATATTACTCAGGCATTCTGTGTTTCATGCATAGACAAATTTGCTTTCACTAGTGCTCAAGTATACAAAAGCTTCTTTATCTATGTTAGTACAAATCAATTAAATTCTCTTGCTTTTTGCTGAAAGTTCCAAATTTCAAATGAATCTCCCAATAAGTCTGACTCGGTGCCCAGTCTACTGTCAATTGCAAAAACAAGCATCTATGTGATGTGCTGAATGCACTATTATCTATCCAATTCAATTACATAACCCTTAAAAAAAAACTCGAAAGGAACCAGACCTGATGTTTTATACAGTAGCAAAATTTTGTTAATAGAAAAGCCATCTGAGTGACTTCTTTCAAAAAAGTTCCAGCTGTTGTATCAGGAATTTGGTAGAATTTCAGCGTTCTGTGTGGCAAACCAGAGCATGTTCAAATTGAAGTTCCTATATGTAAACAATGGGGAAATGAGCCAAAAATGGACTTTACATAGCACATGGCAAATGACTTTGAAATCTGTGTTCCTTTCTCTTATGAGAAGGTAAAACTACTTATTCAACTTATTCCACTGAACAAAGGAGGAGACATATTAAGCTGTCTGAAATACAACTAAAATCAAAGAGCAAGGAAGAGTCAAACATACTTCAAATAGTCTTCTGCATTGTTATTTTGGAATATGCTGTGATTATTGCTGTTGGACTAATGCTATTTATCTAATATATCAAAAATATGTTTTCAGGGCTGGGAGTATGGCCTAGTGGCAAGAGTGCTTGCCTCGTATACATGAGGCCCTGGGTTCAATTCCTCAGCACCACATATACAGAAAATGGCCAGAGGTGGCACAGTGGCTCAAGTGGCAGAGTGCTAGCCTTGAGCAAAAAAGAAGCCAGGGACAGTGCTCAGGCCCTGAGTTCATGGCCTAGGACTGGCCAGAAAAAAAAAGTATGTTTTCAGTAATGAAACTACATTTCAAAAATGTAACTAGTGCAAAAGAAACCTAATTTCATCACACCCCTTTTTTATAATTTCCCAACCAACAGAAATGTTACATTAAAATGAAAAGTTCATTCTTCCCTGAGAATGAGTAATCATCTGGATTTGCATCCAATGCAGATATAAGGCCAACATATGGGTCATGAAGCAGTAACACATTTTGATTCTGGTCATTCCCCCTGAAGTGTTTTTCCAGAGAACCAACATGGATCTGATCTTAGCTTTTCTTCCTGCAAGCATAATGTTTATGATGAAATCTGAGATTCTCCTTCATCCCAGTGTTTATCCTATGAAATTATATAAAAAAAATCTTTCAAGTTTGGGAAATTTTAAATCAGATCTAATTCTATAAAAATTCAGAAATCAAAATAAGAAAATGGGATGACTGTCAAGCCTGTATGTACAAGTGGTTTATATTTCTCTGGTCTTACATATCTCTCTGGATTTCATTGTTATTATTATTTTTTATTATTATTACTTGTACTAGGATTTGAACTCAGGGCCTCACACTCACACTTGCTTAGCTTTTTTGCTCAGCTGGTGCTTTATAACTTGAGCCACATTCCAGCCCAGCTTTTTGCTCATGGGCTTAAAGATTGAATTTCTTGGTCTTTTCTACCCAGATTGGCCTTGAACAACTACCTTCTGGGTCTGAGCCTCCTGAGAAGATAATATTACTTGTATGAGCTAAGTTCACTTCTCTCTGCAGTTTAAAAACTGCCTTAAACCTATCACCATACCTAGACCTCGAATGCCACAGATTCATAACAGTGACACTTTAAGATTGGATCCCTTACCTGGTGATTCTTATACTCTTTACTTTTGTGTTGTAAGATTGGCTTATGTATTTTAAACAGCTAAGTCATACCATATAATGTTTACATTTTATTAGAGATGTTAACTTAAAATTGGAACTACTAGTGAATGTGGCAATCTTAATTCTTCAATAGCTTTAGGCATTTATGCTCATAAGGTATTATTCAATAAAATGTTTAAGGAAAAATGTTTATGATCCCAGATGTTGTATATTCATGATGCTAACATTTTTGATGGAGTGTTCCATAGGTCAAAACAACTTATTTTCATTTAAAATGTGTTTAGCAATATTATACAAAGCCTATGTGCTCAGTCAACTGGTGCAGGCAAAAGCTTACAAATCAAGTTATTATGTTTGTCTACATTGCATAAAATATTGCTAGTCTACACTTGTTTTTTCTCTGTAGAATATTTTATTTATTGATTGATTGATTGTTAATTTTGTGGCTTGGAGTGCGTACCTCACACTTTCTGATTTATTCATTACTGGCACCGTACCATTTGAGCCATACTGTCTGAACAACATTTTGTTGGTTAATGGTAAATGAAGTCTTTCAGGTTTTTCTGACTCCGAAGGCATCAAAACACAGTCCTCTAGATAAGAGTTTCTAGAGCAGCTGGGATTACAGGCATGAATTACTGGTACTGAGCCCAGGTAGAAATTTTAAAAAGAACCAATAAAGCCGAGCATGTAGGCTTACACCTGATTTCCTAGCTACTTGGGAAAGTGGAGACTAAAGGATCATGGCTCGAGGTCAGTAGGGCATAAAAGTGTATCTGACTCCATCTCAAACCATGGTTGTATGTTCATAGTCATACTTGGATGTCATTTCCAACAATAAAAACAGGAGGATCATAGCCCAGACTGACCTAGACATGAAGCAAGACCCTATCTCAAAAATACCAAAAGCAAAAAGAGACTAGATGATTAGTTGACATGTTGGAGCACTTGCCTAGCAAGTGTGAGGTCCAGAGTTCAATCACTGGTACTAAAAAACAAGGAAAAACATGAAGATATGAGTGGGAGTGGCAATGATGAAGACTGATGCTGTAAGAATGTCAAAATCAAAGCTAGCAATAACCTCATTAAATAAAATAATATTAGAATATTTCATACCTTTAAATTTTTTCTTATACATTATTAACTCTAGGCTTTATTTCTCTGACAAATATTTAACATTCTATAAAAAACATAATTTTTAGTATGGCTAAATAATGTAAGTATGGGAATGTAACATTGACCATTTAGAAAATACAGGAAGAATTGATAAGAGTATGTCTCTCATTTGCTGAATTCCCAGATGATATTTTACTTACATTCAAAGTCTCTATTTTCTTCTTGCAGTAAAAGAACAATGAAAAAAATCAATATATCTTTTCTAAGTTTAAAAAGATTCTACTATGTACCATTTTACATTGTAGATGATTATGGCTACTGCAAAAGAGTTGCATTACATGATTCCATTTTAATATTTTAAAGAATCAATAAAAGGCAATTTTATTTGAGAGGTGATTTTCAAAATTATAGAACCAACTGACTTAGATTCATTGTGCAACAACCTCTGTGTTGAACAGAATATAGTTAGCAGAATAGCTTTACCTGAACATCTATAAGAAAGAGAAATGAATTTAGGCATTACAAATAGTTTGTATATGTATCTGGTCTCTAACATGGAAAGAAGAATATAATAATAATGAAAAAGTCTATTGTAGCCCATTTTATGAAATAATCTTTTCTGAGTTGATCAATCATAATACTGTAAGTCCAGTTTGGGCTTATAGAAAATTCGTTATAATAGTAATGCAGATTATCTACGAAGTCCTCACTAGGGTCCAGAAGCTCTGTCAAACACTTGAAAAAAAAATCACTCAATTCACCATGTAACAGTTGTGAAAGGTTGATGATCCTTTTCTTTCTTTTAAAATATTTTTATTTATGTATGTATTTATGTAATTATGTATTTATTTAGTCAGTTGTGAGGCTTGAACTAAGGGCTTGGCCTGTGTCCCAGAGCTTTTCTGCTCAAGGATAGCACTTTATCACTTTGAGCCATAGTGCCACTTCTGGTGAATAATTGGAGATAGTGTCTCACAGACTTTCCTGCCTTGGCTGGCTTTGAGTCATCATCCTCAGGTGTCAGCCTCCTAAATAGATATGATTACAGGTGTGAGCCACCAGTGCCTGGCTCTTTCTTTGTTAAAGATCTAGAAACACAGTCTTAAATTGACAGAATAATTTTACGCATCAATCTTCAGCAAGTACTTGGAATCAGATTTAAATCAAATCAGTATGACTCCAACATACAATGAGCATTTATACTTGTTTTGATTTTTTCAATTGAGTCTTAATTCAGTTTTGAGGCATTGACTTAGAGTGTAGTCAGTTTACTTTCTTTAAAAGACGACATAGATTTAAATCCATGCTCTAGTTATTTTTCCTTTCAGGTTCTCATACTCCGGGCTGCTAAGCAACAACTTAGTCATCCAGGGACAAATATCAGAGAACTAGAATCAGTCCAGTTGACTGAACACTAGAATTATTAAGATAAGTGAGTTTACATCAGTAAACCTACCCAGTCCACACTCAAGAAACCTAGTCAATCTTTTCTCACTTGCCACTCACTTTATATAAGCTTTTCCTCCAACTCCAATTTACTTTTACTCTTTCTCAGGGAGTAATCCTCAAAGGTCTTTTCTAACACTTTGAAGTGTAAGTCACAGAGTTCTGCCTTTCATCTATCCAAGTGTCATCATGTTGCATCCTGATAGCACAACAACCTCAAGTCTTATGAAACACAGCCTCTATTCCCTTCATATTTCTTCCCAGAGAGAAGGTATTTAAAGAGTTAACTATATTATTTGGTTTCTACTCTGAAAACAACCACAATTCTACCTTACAAATAAACCAGTAATTCTCTTTTCCATACATACTAATTTGGTCTTGATTCTTATTAGCCACGATTTGTTGCAAGCATTTCACTAAGCACTTTTCTCCCATGCGCAATAAAGATTGTATTTAAGATAGCACTAAATTTTACAGGGCAAAAAGGAGGTTATAAAATTTACAAAAGGATTGGCTTTGAATGATATTATACTTTCTGACAGGTTTATGAATAATAAATTATTAAACAAACTTATCATAACAGGAAAAGGATTATTATAACATAAAAAACTAAACTCAAGGAAAACATAAAATAACTCAAATAATAACTTCAAATATGCCCCTTGCACTCAAACACTTCAGAGATAAATACTTCAGAGATAATTCTCCTTTCTGCCCCCCAGATGAATTAAAAAAATAATTCCAAGGTGTAACCAGCAGTTACTTGCTTTGATAGTCTAATAGGGGGTCCAGAAAACTTTTCAGAAGGACAGCAAGTAAGTATTTTAAGGCTTTGGAGCCCATAAGGATTCTGTCCCAACTACTCAGTTCTTCCTTTACACTATATAGCTAGTCATAAAGAATCATGACATGAATAGGCCTGTGTTCCAATAAAGCTTTATTTACAATGATGGGCTGCAAGTTTCACTTGACCATTAAGACATACTTTAGGACCTTGGTTTTAATATTTTGCACTATGATTCTGGATTACTTTTTTTTAACCAGGATTGACACATTTTTAATAAAAGGATAACATGACAGGAACAAAATAATTCTTGTTTGACCCAAACTTACTTTGTAACATCATGGCAAAAATTCAAGTAGTCTATTTTCTCCCTCAAGATATCCTTCCTTGATATAAGGAAGAAGAATTTCATTGTGACAGTAGTAGCTTCATGAGACCATTAATTAGGGTGGGACAATTTATTATCTGTTCTTCTACATCTTCTATTTGGTAATTTCCAGAAAAAAGAAAAACAGTGTGTATCCAGGAAAGGTACCATCTGTCATCTGTAATAAAATAATGGTTGTGATTAGAAATGATTAACTTTTTCTCATGAGAGTTAATAACAATCATAGTGATAGTAATAATAATAATAGGTCCTAGCTGTTGGAATATTTCCTGTGTATTATTTTACTTTCTGTTCAAGACTTACGTCTACTTTATAGGAAGCTTTCTTTGTCTCCATAGACCAGATTTGTACATTTACTCCACACTCCTCCTGGTACTCCCTGTTTCTTTGTATCAGGGCAGTTATCACACTCTGGATCTTCCCATTATTTCCTTCCTAAACTGATACTATGTGCCTGTGGTGGAGAATCACAATGGATTCATCTTTATGTTGTCTAGCACAGTAACTGTTAGATGATAGGCTCTCCATATAAATGCTTACAAAATAAACACCAGCACTGATGGAACATGAGAGACATGGGCCTACTGGGCTCTGGAAACTAGAAAATAAAAGGAAAGGCAGAATCCTGACATGACTGGTCCCATAGTATAAATCATTTGAGCCCACTGCGCGCTGTAAGGTAGCTTAAATTCCACTCCTTTCTCTGGGCACCACATATTCTATCTAATTTGAAGGGGGGGGGGAGGGAAAGGGAGGGAGAGGGAGAGGGAGAGGAAGAGGGAGATGCAGAGAGGGAGGGAGGGACAGGGAGAAGCAGAGGGAGAAGAAGAGAGGGAGAGCTGGAGAGAGGGAGAGAGACACACAGAGACAAAAAGAGAGAACAGTAAGTTTCAGAAACAAACCACCAATGCAGATTCTTTCTTTTGTCTGGTTCCCCCTTTGCCTTTGTTTATTACAGGGCAGGAATGAGGATGCCTTTCAAGATGAATGTTTGCAGATAGGCTACCAGGAATGAAATCCTAATTTTACTTTGGCCCATAACAAGCTTCTCTCCCAAATGTCTTTTATAATGTGCTGACTATAATACTTTAACCATAAACCACGGGTAATAACAAGAAATTAGGCCCTGGTTAGGAGCATATTGCTGCATTGCCAAATCCTTTTGTGGAATTCAACTACTACATATTTTAGGTTTAAGAGATCTAGTCCTTCTACACATTGGCCAAATCTGACTTTGGTTTCACATGATCTGAAAAGAGAATTTTAGCTGAAAACGAATATGATTTGTTTCCAATGGAGATATATTGGCATTTCATTTGATAAACAAAAATGGTCTCTAGTAGAGATGCTAAAACCATGCATATTTATTAACCAAAAGTTTTCCCAGGGAAAATACTGGTTCACCAGGAGGGAAGTAGACAGAACTGCTGACATGTTTGGTCACTGGAATGGGGAAGTATGGGTGAGTACAAGTAGGAGTTTAAGAAAGAAAATAAAGGTTATCAGGGGAAAAAGAAAAAGGGGGGGGGGGAAACAAACCTCTGAGAAGAACATCTGGAAAAGTCTAGGTCCTCATTATGGAGAACATTCTTGGTAGTTTGGCAGCCCTCTCTAATTGTGATTGTACTTGGATGTGTTGAATAATTCACATTCATGTACCATCTAGGCGATGACATTTTTCACTTCCCCTTGGTTCATTTTTCCTCATTCCCTTTCTCATGAAAGATAAAATATTGAAAATATGCTGATTAAAAGAGTCTCCTCAGACCACCTCCTCTAAATTCAATGGAATAACACAAACCAGGCAGTAGATCTGTGTTTCTCTAGTAACATTTATACTCAGCACAAGTTCTGTGAGTATATCACCAATGCTGAAAGCTCAGGAAACAACTTCTACTTTTATTTTTTATTTTTTTTGCCAGTCCTTGGGCTTGGACTCAGGGCCTGAGCACTGTTCCTGGCTACTTTTTGCTCAAGGATAGCACTCTGCCACTTGAGCCACAGCACCACTTCTAGCTTTTTCTATATCTGTGGTGCTGAGGAATCAAACCTAGGGCTTCATGTATATGAGGCAAACACTCTTGCCACTTGGCCATATTCCCAGCCTCAACTTTTGCTTTTAACACAGAACAAACGTATCTATTATTTCTTTTGCTTAACTATCATAGTCATGTGTTTCTATTTATAGACATAAGGGGATGTGACTTGTTCAAAAATCTAGTTTTAAAAGTTTTAGATTTATTCTGATGGTTTAACTTCTTCAAGAGCAAAGATTAGAAATCAAACATTATAGTTTCTCTAAAATTGTAAGCTACCTTTTCAATAAAGAGGATTTTATAGCAGTTTTGATCTGTATATGAAGAAAGAAAAACTAAAGTGAATTTGTTGTTGTATTAATATTTAAAAAGAAGGACTCTCAGTCCTTCTCAACATTATTCTTCCCTAAGTTTTTCTTAGTTCTTTATAGATGATTGAGCCCATGTGGCAAAATATCAAGAGATTAGTGGTAACTGAGAATGATGACTCATCTGTCTATACAGTATTCTGAAATAAACTTCCCATTGCCAATCTTATCTTTCTGTCAGCCAACAGAACGTTTTGCCAGCTGGATACAAGAATAATAATGAAAGAGTTGCATTTTGTGCAGCAATGCATTCATTGATATACACAGAAAACATGACCATTCTTTCACTAGTCTAAACATGCAAACTTAAGGTTGTCACTTCAACTGACAATATAGAATTTTCATTTTTAAGCCAAAATCACTTACACTGTAAATTTATAAGAATATTGTGCCATGCAATGTAGCCAAAAATATTGAATTTGGAATCAGAGATATGTGTTCTGATTTATTGTCTACCACTGCTGGCAATATGCTTTTGTCAGACTATTTTAGCCCCTAAAATCTTGGTTTTCTCATCACTTTCATTTCTACCCACATCTTCCATTCAGTGCTTCATTATGTTTAAGAGGTAAGTAGAAAAGAATGATCTGGTATGAGTGTGAAAGAATTTGTTGTTTTTAGTGGTGACTGAACTCACTTACCTTTACTCTTACGATTTCTTTCCTGAGTTCAATATTGCTTTGGGTTTTGTTTTGTTTTTTGTGCCACTCTCTATAATTTCAAGAAACACTTGATTTGATAGCATATTTCAGTCCAGGACAGGTATAGAGTAGCGATTAAAGGAAAAGATGTGGGACAATAGTTGAGGTAGTGTACTGAAAAGACAGTTCTACTTCTGGTGTCTTTTAAAACATAGATTTTATTTTAGAAGAATTTTGAGTTCTGAGGACACTACAGAGGAAAGTAGCAAAGTTTCTTATGCAGTGCTATTTCAGCTCCCTACCTTCATGTAAACATTTAACTTCCCATCTGTGATATTTGGGACATTCACTTCTTTATTCCCATACTTTTATTATTATTTATCCAAATCCAATATATTTTTTCTCCCTATATTTTCCTTTTTTTATTTAGACTTCTTAAATATCTTATCATCACTTTCATGCTTCTTCTTCGTGTGCTTGGCTTAGAGCTAACGAGTCTTGGCTAAAATAATGAATGAGTGGTAGTCCATTCAGAACTAAGATATAGTGCAAATATCAAAATGTCATGGTCATTCAATTATACCTAGTAGAGAGAATGTAGAACAGACTAAACTATTGATAGTGCTGTTTTCTCTGTACACACTAATAAAACACACACACACACACACACACACACAACCACTCACAGGGGCTAGGTGTAATTTCTATAAAGAGTCTGTTAAGTGGGAAGCTGTTCCTTCATTTAAAAAAATCTCACAGCTATCCTTGCAGGAAGTCTTAGATTCAACTAATTTCAGTACTTTTCTTGTCTAAATACATCTCCTCCCCCCCCCCTTTGCTTAATCTCTGCCCATTCCGTGAAGCAATCTCTGCCCATGAAGCTAATTAGAAACCACTTTCCAATGTTTTCTTAGAGAATTAAGAATCAATGATACTCTGACTTTAATCCTGCTACAGAGTCCACAAACTTTAGTGATAGTTGAGACTAGCCTTGGAAGACAAATATTTGACACCATCTTCAGCAGAGTACTCAGGACAACACAGCAGGAAGTCTCATTAGCTGAGATACTGGCTAAAACCTCCAATCCACATTGTGTTCGGTTTAGTTGCTATCTAATTGACAGTTAATCTTTTGAAAAAACAAAACATGATAAAAATGTGCAACCAATGTCTACCAATTCTTGAAAGTACCAAATTAAGAATAACAATTCTTCTTGTTTGAATATCCTCTCTGTCCAAAATTCACTAATTAGTATCCACATTGATTCCTGATGGTTCCAGCAAAAATTGTCTAATTAATAATAACAATATCACTTTAAACTTTGAGTCAATCAGAAAATAATAGTGTAATAATTCAGAACATTGAATAATGAGTTTCATTGGCAAAGAACAAAAAGACAAACCACTCACAAAGCAACACTTAGCAACCATTTGGTGTAAACCAACTGCACAACTCTTGGGGGGAGAGGGAAAGGGCAAGGAGAGAGGGGGGAAATGAGGGAGGAGGAAACAAGTAGAACAAGAAATGTACTCACTACCTTCCATATGAATATGTGACCCCTCTGTATCACACTTTGACAATAAAAAAAAAAGTATTAGGAGGCTGAAGGAACAAAAAAAATGAAACAAGAATTACATACTTTTCTTTCATAGCAAATTATCTCAGGTGAGAAAGCCCATTTTTGCTGAATTTAAATGCCAAGATCATTTACTTTAAAATAAGTAAATACTTATGCATAATCACTTTAATAGTGAATTCTTACTTGGGTCTAAAAATTTGCCCAGTCCTATTTTACACCAATAGGAAATAATGATATCTCATAAAATCATTTAAATTTTTGCTATTCCAGTTCTCTACCAGAAATTTAAATTTGATTCTGTTTGGGACATTGCTAAATTTTGTATTTCTAAATTGAGGAACGATCTCTGGTATATCTTTGTATTATCTTTCCACAATGCTTTTGACATTGCTAAGAGGACCTGAGTTTCCATTTGGGTATTTAAATTTTTTTTCTCACAAGCTTTTAATACTTACAACAACCTTAGGAGGTAAGCATTGCAATTTATATATTATGAATGAAAGAAAGGTTCAATGAGTTTAAAGATCTCATCCAATTTACCTGGGTTAGAAAAGCAAAAGATGAGCGTTTATTATCGCAAGCTGCTTATTACCAGAGAAAAGAATTTAAAAGTAATTTATGCTCTAGGAAAAATATTGGTGAGATGAGAGTAAGCAGAATATTGTGTAGCCACATACTTAGTGAAGGATATCATCTAGGTACATTGAGGTACAGGATATTTATTGGTAATTCTTGTTCATCAACTAGAAATACTGAAGCCAATTTTTTAGACACATCTTCCAGCATGTACTTTAAGAAATTTGGGGGAATTTGTGAACGAGATTTTAGATTTGGCAGTTCAAAGAGAAAGAAAGCATTATCTAGTTTATAGGCCATAGGTACTTTATTTTCCCAATTTGCTTAAGATATAATTGTCATATTTACATAATCCTTAAAGACAAATCTTCAAGCTTAAAAAAAAAACCTCTTTCAAATGCTTTCCCATGTGTTGAGAACTGAAATACTCATAAGTGTTTATACAAACATCAATGGATTGATTTTTGCTCTTTTTGGAATTGAAACTAAAAGCTTGGTGAAAATGAACTTCCTCTTAAAGATTTACAAGTGTTCCATTTTTCTTTTCATGGGAACAGAAATGCTGAAGACTGTTTTCCCTTTAAGAAAATTGTGTTTGTGTTTCAGAGCCAAACCAAACTGAAGCCATCTGGGAGCTTGCCATTCTTCACCTTTCCCTCTGAAACTCACTGGGTGGAGGCGACCCACAGCTCCCATGGTTTCACCATTTAAGTTGACCTCAGCACTTGGAATAAATGTCATTCATTTGCCCATATGATTTTTATCTGTCTTTATTAAATCTGTTCTCCCTATTTCTATCGCTTTGCCTGACAATACTCTAAATCCTTAGTCAAGGATTGTTTTCTGTTCATCTCAATTTATATCACACGTATTCATACCTTGGAATTTAACAGAGAGGTGACTTGTAAAAATTAGAAGATTTGAACTTCGCAGTGTAATAATAACAATAATAATAAACATTTGAAAACATTCTCTTTTCACATTCCCTTGGCATGTGGCTTATACTATTCTGTCCATCATTGCAAAGCTCCTCTTATACTTTTTGTTCTTTGTGTCTAATCTTGTCTTCATACATAGAAGATAGTCGTTACTAGGAGTGTGTAGTTCTTGCACAGGGAGGGTCTAGCCACATAGAAATGAGTCAAATAGTTCAAAATTGTTGTATGTCAGTAAGTTATTAAAGGAGTGATCTAGGCATTGAGAAAGAGACTGGAAAACCCATATTTTGATAAAAATAAAGTGAGGAAACGTTGTAATGAAGTAAAAGGTGACAAGTCATCCAAGCAGAAAGCTTGACTCAATCTGAAGTCACTGTCAGCAGGAAGAATTCCTTACAATATATTATTAGACCATACAACATTCCTCACTGTACGCTTTTTGTTCTTTTGAAGTATCTTTCCTTTACTTGTTCATCTATGTTATAGTTCCTTGTATATTTTTGTGGTAGTACTGGGGCTTGAAATAAAGGCTGCATGCTCTTGCTTGGCTTTTCATCTCAAAATTGTTAGCTATTATTTGAGCTACATCTCTGCTTCTGGTTTCTGGCTGGTTAATTAGAGAGTCTTGTGGACTTTATTATTTCTATTTTGACTTCTCTATCAAATGTTTCTCTTAGTAGCCTTTAGGAATTTTCTAGTCAGCTCCTAAGTTCTTTAGTATTTTTTAAATTAAATTAAATTTTATCATCAAGCTAATGCACAAAAGTGTTACAGTTACATACATAAGGTAGTGAGTAGATTTCTTGTCTGAATGTTACCCCCTCGCTCATTTTTCTCCTACTCCCCCCCCCCACACACCCCAAATTGTAGAGTTAAAGCCAAGTTCTTTAGTTTTTAAGAGACTCTTCTGTTCCTTTTGTATTACTACTTTAGGAGCTGATACTATTCAAGAAGGATATGTTGAGCTTCCCATTTTAGTGATTAACATGTCATTTACTCTTATAAACTTATTTTTTGAGCCACTGAACTGCACAGATTCATTATTTAAGGAAAAAAACTGTGTAATGGAGACTTGACTGTAGGTATTTTCTTGAGAACTTGTTTGAGAAATGTAGTCTCTTGTTAGGTTTCACTATACACTTTTACATATATGACTCATAATTAATAAGGAATGATTTCTATGGGTATTCTTTTTTCTTTATAAAGTACTCATAACTGAAGGATGAATTATGATCAATAATTTTACTTTTATATATTTTCATGTTGCATCTAAAAAGAAATCACATAATATGCAAATTTAAAAACAAATGTACAAAGGAACTGACAAAAAGCCAAACTATATTCATTGGAAAAAAATGAATGACAAATTCACACATACACACCAACAAAAGTGTTCTTTATAAACTACTCACAACTGAAGGATGAATTATGATCAATAATTTACTTTTATATATTTCCATGTTGCATCTAAAAAGAAATCATATAATATGTAAAATTAAAAACAAATGTACAAAGGAACTGACAAAAAGCCAAACTATATTCTTTGGAAAAAATGAATGACAAATTCACACACACACACAAAAAGTTAAATTCTAGAAACAAACAGTAATAAATATCCAGAAATAGTAAATAACCATCAAGAAAGGTCAATGAGTAAGATAAAGTTCATCATAAAATTGAGACATTGTGTGTACAGGGTGTAATTTATATATAAACTAGGATTCTTGATGGAATCTAGAACTTCTCATGGTTAACAGTTTTATTTAGGGAGCTTAAAGTTAATAATTCAAAAATATTCCAATTATCCTAATTTAGTCAATTAAGTTAGCTTACAATATTAATAGTAAAAACAAACAAACAAGCACATCATAATGGTAGCGTTCATTCAATATGTGACCTTGGTAAATGGATATTATAGCTGAAGTATTTATATCAAAGGGGAAGACATTAGATATCAGGAATTAAAATAATTGTTTTGTTGCTATTCTAGAGGCCAAACTGGTAAAGTATGGATGGCTATGGGCTACCTGCCTGATTTTATATTGGAATTTATCCAGGCTTTTTACTTACTGTTTGCTTTTTTCAATGTAATGACAGAATAGAATTATTTTGCAAGAGGTAGTGGCTCCCAGATATAAAACATTTCCTCTCTGGCCCATTAAAGAAAAGTTTGTAGACAATTACAAGGGGAAACTAACCAAAGAATGATAGAAACAGCCATTAAATGTTTAGTAAAACTTTATTTGTAAGATACTGGTAGAGAGCCACATCTGATTCAAGGATTATAGTTTGTTGACCACTGGCTTGACTTATCAAAGTCATCGACAACAATGTTAATATTAGAGATCATATTTAAAGATATGGTATGTAAGTAGCTCTAAAGTATGAGGACAAAATTTGGGAGTAGTATTATTTTAGTGATCAAAACTATTACTTGATTCAACAAGAAGTTTCTTACAGCACAGTGGGAAGAATAAAAGTCCAACAGTACTTTTTTTTTACTTTTATCTCCCTCATTAATGTAAGCAAAAACTATCCAAAGTACAATGTATGAAAAATATTTAAAGTGATCAGTGTGGAATTCAAAGTAATCAGTAAAACAAAAATCAAAGCACATTATAATACAAAAGGTCTCTGTGAGAATTATTTGGCTATATAAAATTTTAATAAAAGTATAGTATATTTTATTACATATTAATGTTATACATGTTAACCATCAAATAATGTATTAAAATGTAAATTAATTTCATATATGTATATACACACATATATCCACGAATACTTGTTTAAAGAAATGTTTGTGAATCCATTACCAGCAGACTATTGCATATAGCTCTATTTCTAACTTCTCCTATGCATGTGCACAAATACATCAAAGAGGAAAAGGTATTCTTCCATGAATGCACCCTTCTTTTTCCCACTCCCCACAAGGAATGACTCTACATTTTTCACTACCTTATGTATTCAAGGCTTAGCTCACATGGCACCTTTGTTGAGTTCCATTACCTCTCAAAATACATAAAAATTGAATTTGCTGCATACCCACCCACTGATTTTTAAATTTCTTTCCAAGATTTATCAGAGTTACTTGATCCAAAGTTCCTTTAGCACACATGCTTTATCTGCTTGATCTTTTACTGTGTGTAGAACCTAGTTATATGTCTTATGCGGTTGAAGATGGGGGCTGGAAATATGGCCTAGTGGCGAGAGCTTGCCTCCTATACATGAAGCCCTGGGTTCGATTCCCCAGCACCACATATATAGAAAATGGCCAGAAGTGGCGCTGTGGCTCAAGAGGTAGAGTGCTAGCCTTGAGCAAAAGAAAAGCCAGGGACAGTGCTCAGGCCCTGAGTCCAAGGCCCAGGACTGGCAAAAAAAAAAAAAAAAAGAAAAAAAGAAAGGAAGCCATGAATTGGGTTGAAGAAACATGGTTAAGATAAAATCACTGAGGTGATTTTGTTCACCTTGCTTTCTCCATATCCATTTCCCTTAGTTCTACTCATTGAAAGTTTTACATTATAGTCTACTTTCTAAATTATTTCTCCAAGTTCATTTATACATCTCTTTTTTTTTCTGAATGCAAACTAGTCTTTAAGAACAAGTTCATTCTTATTTTAAGCAAAAAATAGCCTATGAAAATAAGATTTTCCATAGTATATTCCTCTGATCTCATATTCTCCCTAAATTTTGTGTTCAGAGAAAATCTTTGTAGTTAGAGGTTGTATGCTCCTGTCCTCTCATTGTAGCTTCTCTTGGTAGAACTTGACTAGAGAGTTCCTTTTAAGATCACTAGTCCATTCAAGGAGGACTTCACATTTGGGGATTCATTATTGTCTCAAAGCCCGAACTCTTTTTCCCCCCCCCCCCAAATTTCTATTATCAAACTGATGTACAGAGAGGTTACAGTTTCATACGTTAGGCATTGGATACATTACTTGTACTGTTTGTTACCTCGCCCCTCATACCCCCCCCCCACCTGCCTCCCCCTCTCCCTTTCCCCCCATGCGATGTTCAGTTCACTTACACCAAACAGTTTTGCAAGTATTGCTTTTGAAGTTGTTTTTCTTTTTTTACCCTGTGTCTCTCAATGTTGGCATTCCCTTTCACTTTCCTAGTTCTAATACCAGTATACATGGTTTCCAATATACTCAGATAAGATTACATAGATAGTGTAGGTACAACCACAGGAAGAGGATACAAGAACATCGTCAATAAGAGAAGCTACAGATACACATGGGAAGTTGAAAGTAGTTACAACTGTGATATAACAATTGTTTCCATAACATGGAGTTCATTTCCCTTAGCATCATCTTATGTGATCATAAGGGTATAGCTATTGAGCTCCTGTGATCCTCTGCTGTGGCTTGCCTAAACCTGTACTAATTATTCCCAATAAGGGAGACCATTGAGTCCATGTTTCTTTGGGTCTGGCTCACTTCACTTAGTATAATTTTTTCCAAGTCCTTCCATTTCCTTACAAATGGGGCAATGTCATTCTTTTTGATAGAGGCATAAAATTCCATTGTGTATATGTACCACATTTTCCTGATCCATTCATCTACTGAGGGGCAAATGGATTGGTTCCATATTTTAGCAATGACAAATTGTGCTGCCATGAACATTGTTGTGCTGGTGGCTTTACTGTGATTTTGTTTGTGGTTTTTTGGATAGATACCCAAAAGTGGGGCTGCTGGGTCATAGGGGAGTTCTATATTGAGCCTTCTGAGGAATCTCCATACTGCTTGCCAGAGTGGCTGAACCAGTTTACATTCTCACCAACAATGAAATAGGGTTCCCTTTTGGCCACATCCCCTCCAACAATTGTTATTGTTGGTTTTCTTGATATATGACATCCTTACTGGGGTGAGATGGAATCTCAATGTTGTTTTGATTTGCATTTCTTTTATGGCCAGTGATGTAGAGCACTTTTACATATGTCTCTTGGCCATTCTCATTTCCTCATCAGAGAAGTCTCTTTGTAAGTCTTTAGCCCACTTGATGAGGGGGCTATTGGTTCTTTGTGGTTTTGTTTTGGAGGAAGGTAATTTTTTTAGTTCTGCATATATTTTAGATATGAGGCCTTTGTCCGTTGAATGGCCAGTGAAGATCTTCTCCCAGTCTGTGGGCTTTCTGTTTATCTTGTGAGCTATGTCCTTTGCCGTGCAGAAGCTCTGCAGTTTGATGCAGTCCCATTTGTCCAACCTTTCTTTGATTTGTAGCCTTTCTGGGTCTTTGTTAAGGAAGTTCCGTCCTGCACCAAGGAGCCCAAGTGTTTCTCCTACTCCTTTCTTTAGTGTTTTCAGGGTGTCTGTTTTGATTTCGAGGTTTTTAATCCATTTGGAATTGATTTTGGTGCAGGGTGATATATAAGGATCTAGTTTTAGTTTGTTGCATGTGTTGAACCAGCTTTGCCAGCACCATTTGTTAAAGAAAATCCCCAACTCTTAACAGGACCATATTGGGAGCTATGATTTCAATCTCAATAAATGAATTTTGAGTATACATAGATATCCATTCTATAACATGTTGACGTTATACATATGTGTGTATACATATTTGTGTGATATTATATATGTATATAACCTCCCTCTCTAAGGCAGGTTATAATAACTAGAGTCTGTTCCTTTCAGTTCAAGCCAAAGAGATTCTAATTCTCTCCATCCTAGCTGATTGTGAAAACAAACAAACCACAACAGAAAACTTTGGAACATCACTGTCTGAAGGCACATAGTAACACTCCTGATTTCAGAGGGATTCAGGCCCCATACTTTCAGGGAAAGGAATGATGAAGAATCTAATCAGACAGACATTGTTGGGACTTCTGAGTCTATTGGCAATTATGCCTACACAATGAGTACCCCATGAAAACCCATAAGGAAATGGTTCAGAGCTTCTACCCAAACATGTAGAGGTTGCTAGAGGGTGGTGTACTTAGAGAACATGATCTCGCCAAGTGCTTCCACTATACAT
This sequence comes from Perognathus longimembris pacificus, assembly GCF_023159225.1. Lineage (NCBI taxonomy): Eukaryota > Metazoa > Chordata > Mammalia > Rodentia > Heteromyidae > Perognathus > Perognathus longimembris. The sequence goes on along the minus strand of NC_063161.1, from coordinate 26,012,656 downwards.
TATCCTATCTATCTCTTTGTCTATATCCTTTATAGTAAGGCAATAAATATGCTTCCTGAGTTCTATGTGCTACTCAAGAAAAATTAAGGAACCAATGGATGGACTTGTGGTAATCACAACTTATACCTGATTGGTCAGAAATCCTGGCAAAACAAGTTGAAGCCTGTGGCCATCAAGTGACAGAAACAGAACCCTCAAACTGTGGGATGTAGCATTGATTGTAGGTACATAGGGGTCATTATTGAATTGGAGAACAGTCAACTAGTGCATGCTCTAGAATTCATTTCTTTTTTATGGTTGGGAAAACATAATTTTTAGGGCGAGAAAAGCCTTTTGTGTTGCTTCTTGTAGCATTAGAATAGGGAGAACATAGGCTGTTGTTTTCAACAGAAACAACTCCCTAGCTGGAAGTAGCTTTCTGGAAGACAGGAATTATGTCTTTCTCATCATCATATAGAACAGAGTAACTTCTGAAGTACACAGGACAGAGCCTTGCAGTCATATGCTCAATGTAATGTTTCTTCAATGAATGGAATTCTCATGTCTCTGTAATTCCCCACAGTGCTAAGTGGTGCTGAACACATTGTTGTCACTCAATAAATAGTTGTTGGTTGATTGATATGTTAGTGAAACATAAAAACTAAAAGTAGTTGAAAATTAGACTTATATTTTATTGAAATGCAATAAAACTATCTTCGGTTTCTAAGCATTTTAATGCTTTCAACTGGTGTTTCATCTTTCCATCACAGCTAAATTTTTATGCAATGTCATGAGGCTGTTGTCTGCTCAAATTTATAAGCCCCTTAAAAATACTCAAGCCCCATAGCAATGCCAGGATCTAGGAAATCTGCAGTCATTTATGATTAATGATGCTCTTTTGTGAGACATTATTAAAAACAGAAGTCTATGACTTCACTCTTTCTGACAATAACTTTGAACACAAGGTCAGTCCTTCCATTTTAACATTTCTTTGTAAGATTAAAAGAAAGTAAAAACAATCACTTTGGGAGCTTCACCCAGATGTGACAAAATGTGAGACACAAGTTTTCAATCTGTTTCTTCCAATGAAACGTCACCTCATTGCATAGAATATTGATGATGAGCAAATGTTACTGAAGGGCAAATCTAGTCATCAGGAAAACATAGAGTTCAGTACTTTATCAGACATCTCATAGTCAATTCATAGAAGATGTTACTGAAAGACTTAGGAATAGTTTAAGAGCTGACTCATAACAAATACAGCTTACTATGTGTATTTCCCTCCAGATGAATAATTGAAAAGAGAATTAACAAGCTTAAAAAAAAGAAAATTATTCAAGGTTCTTTAAAAAATGTAAGCAAATACTGGATGTTTCCTGAAAAAAAAACTGTATAATATAGACATTTTATTTAATTACTTAAAAATGATAATCACATGATCCAGTATTTTTAAAAAGCAAAAACATTAGTTTGCTTCTAAATGGAATTTTATGAGAAGATAGATATTCATGAATATGATTGATATCCACCTTTCTAAAAGAAAAGCATGCTTTCCCAAAAGTTTAATGCAAGAATGGAAAGTCTACTTACTAGCAAAGCCTTATTATCCACAGAAAAATTTAAAAATATAGAGCTTTTAAAGAATTCATATTGCACCAAAATTCCACCTCTCCTATCTCTCCTTAAAAACATTGTCTTCATTGTTAGGTAATTTGTTGTGTATGACAGGAGCAGTTTACCAGTTGTACAACTTTTTTTGTGTTTTGTACACCCTAGTAGTTGCTAAGCCACAGCCTGACCTTAAACATTTATGAAATATTAAGTGGAAGGCCAACAGTTGAGTTGTGGTTTCTCTCAGTTTAAAATGATTGCTCTTGAATCTGGCAAGGAAATTAAAACACAGCTGCTTGATAAGAATTGTCACTTTCTAGTCCTTCAGTCAAACAACACTAAAAAGGACTTAGTTGGAGCCAGCTTGCAGCCAATACTTCTTCCTTGAAAAAGTGATGACTTGGGACTATACAGGCCAAAAGGAAGAAATATTCTCTCCCCCTTAAATATCTTTACTTTATGTCTAAAACTCCTAGTTAAAATCTAAAACATTAAAAATTCACTTTCTCTCCATACTTAGAAATCGTAAATTGGCTAGGTGCTGGTGGCTCACACCTGTAATCCTAGCTACTCAGGAGGTAGAGATCCTAGGATCAAGGTATAAAGCTAGCCAGGAAAGAAAAGTCCATGAGACTCATATCTAACTAACCACCAAAGAACTGGAAGTGGAGCTGTGGCATAAGTGGTAGAGTGCTGGCCTTGAGCAAATGAGCTCAGGGACAGCTCCCAGACTAAGAATTCAAACCCAATCACAGGCACCAAAAACAAACAAATAAATATAGTGGCAAAAATGTATCAAATGACATGCAGTTAAATTAAACAACTCTGATCTGTATGAACAGATCTGGTGGCATATTTCCAGTTGTTACAGTGAGCCTAATTTATGATAAGCAAACAGGAGCTATCTGAGAAAGAGTACCCACTTATAATCTAGCAGTTAGAAAGTTTTTTTTTTTTAATGTAAGCCAACAGGATTTGTGAATTGGGTGGTGTGATACACATGTGCTTAAATTTAACTGTTGATATTGTCACAAGGAAATAAATTACAGGTTTGTAATAAGACACCTTTCTGTTTAATAAGAGCTGTGTGGCTTTCCGCTAATGAAAAAGAAGTCGGCCAGGTGTCCAGGGTATGAGTTGTTTCCTTCAATTACTAGTCTTATCCTTGTTTCTATACTTTCAATATTTTCTCATTTAAAAACATAAACAAAACACAAACACACAAACAAACAAACAAATGCAGAGTAAATGGTTCCACATGTTCTGAGTGTAGATTTCTAAATGTGCTGCTTAAATTCCAAGAACTGGAAAATACAAATAATTGGTTCAAAAAAAAGATTGTTGTTAGTACTTTTCTTTCTATTATGTGGCTCAAACAAACTAGAAGCAAATGGATAAAAATGTAAAAATACTTTAATGTGGTTTAAAAAATCCTCCTAGACACATGAAATAAATCAGCAACACAGGAATGCCTCAATGCCTTGTCCCCCTCCCCCCCATGAAGGAATTAGGTTTTAGGGGAGACAAATCTTCTACACACAGGGATTCCCTTCTTTCCTTGCATCCCACTTCACATATTGACAGGCACCAATCCTGGTGAAGTATTCTTATAGGTCCTTAGCATGATGTAGTAATAAGGAAGGCATGCCCTGTCTTGTGCTCACTGAACTGAGAATCTAGAGACCATTAGCCAGATTGAAAATAATAAATAATTCAGGAAATGAAAGTTCTCATCATGGAGGTGACATGTGACTGAGATCTAAATGACAAGGGACAGAAGTTGCAGGGATATTTGCACACAACTTCTAGGCATAGAATCAAGAGGCCCTGTGGGGATGTGCTTGGTGTGCCTGGGGGTATGAAATATCGTGTTCATGGCCATGGGTAGTTCAAATGAATAAGAAGAAAGCTGAGGACACGTTATGTACTGTCTCACAGGCTGTGAAACACTGGTGAAATTTTCTTTGGAGTTGGGAGACATGGGGAGAACAATGGGAGAGGTCATGTTGCTCACGATGCATTGTCCTCAAAAACTGAATTGAAATCCCTTTGTGTACCTACTTAAAGATGATTTTTTTTTTTTTTTTTTTTGGCCAGTCCTGGGGTTTGGACTCAGGGCCTGAGCGCTGTCCCTGGCTTCTTTTTGCTCAAGGCTAGAACTCTTCCACTTGAGCCACAGCGCCACTTCTGGCCATTTTCTGTATATGTGGTGCTGGGGAATCGAACCCAGGGCCTCATGTATATGAGGCAGGCACTCTTGCCACTAGGCCATATCCCCAGCCCTTAAAGATGATTTTAAAGTTTAAGAAAAATAATTTACTTTATCCATTAAAGGAAGGTGACAATCCACAAAAAGCCACAAAGAAAGGTGGTAATGTGTGAAGACTAGAGTACAGGTAAGCACCTGACAGGTCATGTGAGAAGACATCAATCAAATGGTTGAGAGACCTGTCTGTGTCATGGAATTCTGGTAATTTATGATGTTCTTTTGTTGTTCACCAGCACTGTGAACATTACTGTTTGATAGCACCCAAACATGTAGATTTTTCCCTTACTTCAATGTCTCCCTTTTCACACAATGCATTCTACATGAAATCTTCACTGGTCAGAATAAAGTAAAATTTATTTTCTATAAACATGGCTTCAATACTAAGGTGTCACCATAATACATTAGCTATACTAATAATTAAAACTATTTTAATATAGCATGATTATTCTTATCTGCAAATAATAAAGATCAAAAATATCAGTAAATTGGTAACTTGCTCAGTGATGGAGTCTGGGTTTGAACCCTGAGGTTTTTGCCAAAAACAGAGGAAGCCCTTGATTGTTTCTATATACAAAACTATACTTCAAAGTTTTATTCCTCTATGCCAATTGTGTAAGCTGGATTTTCATTACTGTGCCAAATATACTGGGGACACAGTGAACAAGCTGAAAGAGGAAAGATTTATTTTGACTCAGTTTCATACAAAATTTCTTTGGTTTTAGGCCAGGATAAGGCTAAAACAACTGGAGGAAGGCAGAACAAAGAAAGCAGTTTGTCTAAAAGTAGTAAGGAAGTAAAAAGAGCAACAGGACAGAGATACTCTGGTCTTCTTGGGACAGGATAAGGTAAACCCATCAAACACACTTCCAGTGACATAGTTCTTATAACCAGGCCCCACCTCCGACTTTCTAGTTCTTCCTACCATACACAAATTCAACATGGGATTTATTCATTAATTAGATCAGAGTCCCCATGGCAAGCATCAGAGAACAATACTTCTTCTAGTGTACAAAGCATGTAAAATAAGGCAAAAAAGTTGATGCTAGCCTTAACATCAGTGCTCATAGAAAATGCTCAATAAGATGATGCAAATGAAAGGTCAGTCTCATCTCAAAGCCTTCATGCTTTTTTAAACAAAGCCTTTACAGATTTTAGCTTTGGGTTAATTTCTTTATGCAGTGTGGTTAAATTCTTGTAATCAATGCATACTAACTGTAGAGTAAATGATGGTCATATAATAGTAAGAACAGACCTGATGCTGTTGCCAACCACTTGCTGCTTGATGGCCAAACAATATAAAAAATGAAGGCCATAAATGCACAATGATAACTGATTTGGACAAACTTCCCCAAACAAGACTTCTTGAGAAACCATTATAGAACTTACTTTATCACATTATAACAGGAACGTTATTCAGAACAAGAGAGTTGTCTGTGTTTCTTTGTTTTTCTCTTGGCTTATTTCATTCTGTTGTCAGTCTTTAGTCTATTAGTATAAATAGAAATTGCTTCTCAATCAAAACAAGATTGATTTTCTTAGGAAAGGCAGGGAGAAATGTTCATCAGCAATCCATTTATAAAACTGAATTGGCTATTAAAGAGTCAACCTTGATTTTTCTATAGTAGCATAATGAATTCATATGATATCCAACTTCAAAATATATTCCAAAAGAAGAATATAATAACTTGAGAGTGTAAAATAAAAAATATATACTTATAAAGCATAGCAGATCTACACTGTAATTAAGTTACAAGGGTGAAAAATGTAGAAGAAAATTATGCCCTTTCTAAAGTACAGAATGAAATTTATATTTTCTTCTCCTTTCATTGCTATCTTACTGTTAATATTATTAAGTTAAATAACTTAAATTCCATCTTCAGAAACACCTGATTATCTAAATCCTTGTGAGTATTTAAAAACATGTTCCATAAAATTCAAAAGCTATGATTCTCCAGCAGTATAAAGCTGAGTTTAGCACTTGGAAAAATGGGTTAGTTATTTCATCAGAATTGACAGCTCTTTGTTACATATAATTACTCGCAGTCTGTCCTGATTCAATAAGATTTAGTAGAACAATTTTAATGTTACAGTGAAGACACTGTGTATTACATAATTGCGTTTATTCAATACACACTTGGACTTAATATTGTGGAACTTCAATGGGATTTAGAAGAGAAATGAAATAAATGCACATCATTTTAAAACAATAACTTGAAAGAACACACTGTGCATGTGTGAAAATACCACAATGAAATCCCCTCAAACAACAAACGATTCAAATGTAAAATAAAATAGTAATATCTTCAAACACAAAATTTCAGAAAACAAAATCTCCCGATATTGTCATGGTACAAAGAGTATATTAAATTAGTCATTTGATTGTCTATATAACAGCACATCTCAAGACATTGTGGAAAACTGACATATTTAGGAAATAACAATAGGCATTTTAATAGTAACAATATTAGACATTTTAATTTTGCTGTTTACTTGGATGTTTTGGCACCATGCAAAATAGTCTGGGATTTAACTTTAAAGTACATTATTTATTAGTATTTATTTTCATAAACATTTGGTTGTACTAGATAGGGAAGACGTACTACTGCCCATGGGTAAAAAGCAGTGATTCTGAAAAATATGCTTCATTGAACAGGACAGTTCTCTAAACAATGAAGAATTATCCTGTCCCAAATGGGAGTGGTGCCAAGTTTGAGAAATGTTGAAGTCGAACATTATTAAAAGAACTTTAGTAGTAGAGCATGCCTTAAAGATAATATGCTAGAGATGTGAACATTATGAATCATGACAAATAATTCTATATGGCTAAACTTTTCATCTTGTACATTGTAGATACCCAGTAATGTTTATTATATAGCACATCAATAAATAGATAAAATACAGATAATCATATCCTGCCAACTTGCTTAGCTTTTTTCCAAGTAAAATAACATAGGATATTTAATTTTTTTTTTAAATATCCAAACCAAATTACCAGTCTGTGCTGTGGGGTAACATCTCTTATATAGTATATGGGGACTATTTATTTTTTAGCATTTTGTTTATGCTATACTGCAGAATGAATGTAAATGAGGAGCTCAAATGTGTTTCAACTCCTCTTATAAGGGATATATTAAGATGGATTTGATGATACATACATGTAGCCATTTTATTACACTGTGAAATTACAGTTCATTCTTATGGAACAATAAAATTTGTGGAAAGGGCCCTTTATAATTTTTAACCATAAATGATAGAATTTTTATATACCCCAGGCAGTAATATTACTTATAAACTTATTCCATACGTCATTTCAGCTTAACTTATTTTTTTTTCACTGTTATAGCAACTGATCCGAGTCAAACCATATGCTGTGGCTTTTGCCTTATGGAATTCTCAAATACACTGGGAGAATAATTATTGCCACTTAATGGAGTTACAGAAGAGAATGTAGCAGGCACTGGAGTGTAAGATATGTATAATCTAATGAAAACCCTCTGTAAACACTGCAAAGTCTGTGCTAGAAGTTTTGCACCTCTGTGGGCTTTCTCTTATTAAGAGACTTAGAAGTTACTAACATTTCTAAAGGAGTAAATGAGTAGTGAGGATTCAAAACCTCTTCAGATAGAGAATTTATTATAAGTGCATAATAAATAATTATAATCTGTTGGGAACTCAGTTTCCTTGTGCCTGAGGCTGGAGAAGAAAAGAGAAAAGCAGTAGAACAGAGAGAAAGAGATTTTAGTATGCTTTCAAAAGCATATCATATAGAATTTTTCTTTATTTGGAAACTAAAGCATAACATTAGGCCCTAATTTTCCTTTGCTTACACCATAACCCTCAGCTGTGTCTTTTTTGCTCATAGACTCTTTCCCTTCTAGCTTGCTCTCCGGAGCTTGTTCTGCTTTTTTTTTTTTTTTAAAAAAATCTATTCTGCATCCTTCCTACAGAAGTTTGTCTCTGTCTCTAAGAAAACTGTTTCTATTTGTGCTTTCATATCTTTGCTTCTTGCTTCTCCTGTTCTCATCAAAGAATATCAAGGTATTTTTGAATGTCAAATTATGTACTTTTTTTTTTTGCTAATTTTCCTTTGGCTTCACAGCCCTAAATGGACTTTTAGATGCTTACTTAGTACCCCGATGTACTCAAACTGTGAGTGTGAATATTACTTTCCCACAGACTCCCACCCTGTGTTGTGTTGATTTTTTTTTCCTTTTGGTAGAGCTTGAACTCTGGGCATGTGTGCTGTCCCTGAGCTCTTCAGCTCAAGGACAGTGAGCTAGTATTTGAACCACAGCACTACTTTGTGTTTTCTAGTGGGTAATTGGAGAGAAGAGCTTTCCTGCCCATGCTGGCTTTGAACCTTGATCCTCAAATCTCAGGGGCTGGGGATTTAGCTCAGCGGAAGAGTGCCTGCCTGGTGAGTGCAAGGCCCCGAGTTCGGTCCTCAGCTATGGGGGAAAAAAAAGACTATAAAAGATCAAATCTTAGCATCCTGAGTAGATGGGATTACAGGCATGAGCCACCAATGCCTAGCTGTGTTGATGTTTTTAATCCCTACAACTAATGTGGCATAGAGAGCACAGTAAAATTAAAAGGCCAATCACTGTATATACATTAGAATGGCTAAAACTCAAAGAATAACAAAATCAAATAAGTGAAGCCAGGGAACACTGAAAGACTCGAATCTTCCATACTGTGGGTAGATTGGGCAGTAGCGTAATCTATCTTTCTATTAATTTCTTAAATGGGTAAACATGTAAATACATGCTGTGGTTTGTACTCTACTAGCTTGTTAACTCAAATGAATATAGAGTGAATATAAAGGGTCCTTATAAAAGCTTCTTCCTGGATATTGCTAGGTCCTTCAATAGTTCCCAAATAAAAACAACTGGAATTCCTGTCAAGCACTGTAGAGGTAAAGAAATATATATATATATATATATATATATATATATATATATATGCACAAGTAATCCTATTTAGTAAAAGCAAAAGGCTGAATTTTTGAGAAATGCAATTATATAAAAAATTGGATGAGAAAGTATAGTAAAAATGTAGCATACATGTACAGTGGGCTATTATTCAGCCAGTATACACAGGTAACTATAGTATACATCAATCTATTATGTATTTATGACTAGAAGAGGGTTTCCACAACAAATAAGATAAATGTTTGAAGAGGTAGAAATACTAATTGCTCTGATTTTTATCATTGCATATGGTATACATATTTAAAGCTATTTATTATGCAGTACCCCATATATATGTACACGATTATATGTCATTACAAATTTGAAATAGAGGCAGATACAGCTCACATCTGTAATTCCAGCAATATGGCAAGGGGAGATTGAAAGGATTGAGGCTCAAGGTCATTTCAGGCACAAAGTTAGTGAGAACTCACCCCTCTCCAATAAATAAGCTACGCATGGTAGTGTACATATATATCACTAGTTATGTAGTAGGCATAGGAGAAGGCCAGAATGGGTGAAAATAAAAATGCATGACCCTGTCTGAGTAAAATGAATAAAGCAAAAAGAACTGGAAATATGGCTCAAGTAGCAAGTATGAGACTCTGAGCTTAAACTTTGAATTCAGTACTTGTGTAAATGAATTTTCATGAAAGGTTATGGACGATAAGCCCCAGGTGATGGTTGTAGAAGGAGGGATGGGTCGTGCAGTGTAGACTCAATAAAGAGTATAGTCAGGATATAAGGGTTAAAAACAGGCCTGGAGAAACTTCTGGGTTGGTAGACAAATTCACTATAGTTTAGCATTAGTTTCATGAATGAAAATATGGGAAAAATTATCAAGAGGTTAGCTGAAAATATGTGTAATTTTTTTCTGTCAAATAAACATCAATAAAGTTTTTTAAAGATGCTAAAATTATGATAGTATCATTGTGAAAGCATTTTATTGTGAATGAATCCATGACTTTAATTAGAGTACAACAGTTCTGTGTGATCTAAGCAATTTCATAAGAACTTACACTTATTCATCTGAAATACTGTAAGTACAATAAATTCAACCACTTGCTGACTGTTTGTATTGATTAAGGTAAAATGGGAAGAAAGACTAAAATGAGTATAATTCTACTTAGATCAGTATGTAGACCCTATATAGATAATTTAGCTTTGTTGGATATCAACATATCATTTTTTATAAGGCAGTTCATTAATAGAGTGAAATATAGATAAAAATAAAATAATAACATTTTTACTGAAAATACTGAGAAAGGCTGGTAGATGGTTTTCAGAACTTCTGAAGTAGTTGTAATTCCAGAAGGAACAGAGGTTGTGCATTAGTAATTGTATAATAGTACCATGAACATACAACCGGGCAGGAAGTGTAAAACAGAAGAGTAGGAACCATTACAAGTCCCCGCTGATATGACTATGAGAAGCTTGTGAAATAATCTCACTGGAGACAACCATTGAAGAATGGACAAGATTTGAATAAGGTGGATAGTGATTCTGTGAGGACATATAGTCTTAAATATTATCAAACCTAATAGAAATGGAAAGAAAGCTAATGTAAGCAAGAGGGACTCTGAAGCAGTACACAGTAAAGTTTTGTTAAGGGCAAATTACAGATGTTGATGGCAACAGGCTAGTCTTACAAACCAGTAGGAATGTGGGATAAGTTTGGAAAGGGTTTGATTCAAATCACTGAGGTCTTTGAATACCATGTTTCAGACTCATGCTTTTGAAAGCAAACTCATGAAACACTGCACTTAAGCAAAGCCACAGGATTAACATGAAAAATTCTTTCTAAAAAAAATTTATTCCACTTGGTTTGGAGAGCATTGATGCTTAGCAAGATACAGCACAGCATTGATCAGGTTTACAGAAAAAAAAAAAGATTAAATTTAGTCTCAAACATGTTGAATTTGAGGTGACATGGTAACAATCAGATACAAATAGCCAGTGGGTAGCTATCTAATAGTTTTAGACTCACACTAAGACTATTATTAATTGAAGATTTATATTTATTTTACATATATTATGAGAATATGTCCCCACTCGTTACTATGTCTCTGATCAAATGTCACTAGATATGTGATTTTGCTTAACTATCATATGTGAGGAAACAATTCTCAACCCATCACTAATACACAGTAGTTACTCAAAAATATTTAAATGAGGGCTCAGTGGCAAGAGTGCTTGCCTCATATACATGAAGCCCTGGGTTCGATTCCTCAGCACCACATATATAGAAAAGGCCAGAAGTGGCTCTGTGGTTCAAGTGGCAGAGTGCTAGCCTTGAGCAAAAAGAAGCCAGGGACAGTGCCCAGGCCCTGGGTCCAAGCCCCAGGACTGGCCAAAAAATAATAATAAAAAAAAATATATATATATATCTTTCTATGTATATATACTTAAATGACTAATCAACATATTTTGAATAGTTGCAACATACTTGAATTTATTTACTCTATTGAAGAATATTTGAATATGTCACTGAAAAGTTTTATCGTATATTTTAAATGTACTTCCTAACATTTCATATGTAGTATGTCAATAAGAAGCTTGAATCTGATTTTGTTTTCTGACTCCAGTAGTATATTTGTGAGGCTATATAACCATGCTGGTGACTTGGAAGTCTTTGTAGAAAAACATAGGAACTCAGGTGAAGAAATGGAATTACATTGGATAGATCATATAGATAGATTAGGACGAGATGATAGAATAGGGATTTCTTAAGTTTTTGGGTGGGGGTCCTAATTCCTTTCAAAATTGAATGAACTTCTGAGACCCTTTCCCTCAAAACCATGTGACCATGTACCACTGTGTCACATAGCTTCTTGTGTGAAATTCACAGGCTATTATTCTGTTGAAAGGGACTGAAGATGGCAAGGGAATGTTGACTTGAATAGTTAGTGCAATCTGGTCATTCAGGAAGTTTGACAGTAAACTTAACTGGACGGCCAGTAAGCAATTTATGAGTGTCTCTTTGTTGCTCATACATCACATACAAACATTACGGTCTCTTACAGTCCTGACAGAAGGAATGGAAGAGCTTATGTGACTCCTCCCTTTTGCACATGAAATAGCTAAAGATTCAGATGTGTCCCTGCGGCTTATGCACATCCCCCCAGTTGGATAGGGGCACAACAAGGAGCAGGTGCCAGGTATCAAGAGTCAAGAGCCAAGCTCTTTCTGTGATCCCTGCTGCCTCTTTGGAACTGTGTTGTACATTAGCTCTGATGAATTGTTCTCACAATATCTCAGTATACAAGACACTGTTGTTTTTCAATATCCAACGCAGACTGATTTGCACTGCTATTATTGTGTTATCTTGCTGACATATGCCAGAAAGTTATTTTGTAGCTAATTGATTGATTTGAGAATCTTATTAGCTAGTTATAACTGATGGGAAATATTTGGTGGTTAATTGAGAGGCCTAAAATCTAGACAATGCTTCAAAATACTATCATAAGATGTTATCAAATTCAAGTTAACCTGCAATTTAATTTGGGTTGCCATGGGAGGAAGACAGATGAAATAGTGCCAAGATTGTGACCTCGGGGTCAAATTTACAGTAAGAAGGGCTATGAGTTTCAATTCTTCATAGACATGGTTTTTCTTAAAAAAAAAAAAAAAGGTTAGTGTATTTTCATTCACTTAGAGAAGCTTAAATAATATTTTAAGTCTTCACAGCTGGTGCTAATGCCAATAATTGCTAATCCAGTTATTTGTCTGTTTACCCATCTTCTCTCATTTATCCACTGATGTCAAAAGAAAGGGATTTGCTGTCAAAGAGGGAATCATCATATACTATACAGGGATTCTCAGTCACTAGTCACCTACAGCAAGATCCTGAGTACCAGGCTCTGCTCCAGCTTATCAGCACTAGTGAAATTCCACATGGATGGGGTCAGCTTTATATTTGGGCTGTTACTTATGTAAACAGAGGAAGCCACTATGAGATTCTTGTTTTGGAGTTTTCACCTCATTTGAATTCTTAATCCGTCCCTTCAGTTTACAAAAGGTGATTTCAGTGTGGTCCTGCTTCTAATTAATGAACTCCAGAGAAGGATTAGGTTTGCCCCAGTCAGTCTTTCCAAAATAGACTAACCTTGAATCCCACAAACTCTAACAAAAGGTAAATACTCTATTCTGATTCAAATTAACTTAGACAGGGAAGGCAATCCTTACTTGTTTATTTTATTACAGTCTGGGTTTAGGGTCTCAAAAGTTAACGTCAATAAAAAAGAGATAGGCATTTTGTTGAAAGAAAAAGCAAAAAGGAAAAAGAAAAAGATAATGCTTTTTAAAAACCGATTTTTTTCCCCACTTTTTAAGTATTTGTCATTTCTACTCTTACACCACAGTGGGAACAATAACTGGTAGCCTATGTCCTCATGAAAAAGTCTAAAATATTTCAAAGGTTCTGATCTGGGGACTAAATTCTGAAGGTCAGCTAGAACATTATATTTAAAGTATATCCAGAGATTACAAGGGGACTAGATGTATAAAGACACACTGAGAAAATGTAATCTTCTGTAGAGATCATCGAATGGGATTTCATAGAAATATGGAAATCTAACCAGGAGCTTTCTTCTTTTTTAGGTTTTTATTGTAAATGTTATGTACAGAAAGATTACAGTTATATAAGATACTGAGTACATTACAGTTATATAAGATACTGAGTACATTTCTTTTTGAACAGTGTCATCCCTTCCTCATTTTCTCTAGTGTTTTCCTTCTTGACCTCCTTCCTCCCAACTTTCCAACATTGTGTCTAGTGAGTATCACTGCTGAATGAGTTAGCTCTTTATCCCAATCCAGCTTCTTTTAACATGAAAGTAGTCAACAGACTATCACCACCCACCATTGAGCACCCTGCTCACATCATAAAGATTACATATGGTGGAATCCCAAATGGCATAATATTTATCTGGATCCATTTTTGGCAATTCCTTTTACCTGAATCTAATCTGTAGCATTCATTTCTTTATTCTCTGTCTCCAAAATGATCTGATCATCTGAGCAAGATTGTCTACATTGAGTTAAGTTGGCAATTTATTTACATAAGACAATACAGTAAACTGTACCTCTAGTTCTAAAAGATGTAGCTATTTTTCAGAGGCAAGGAAAGAAAGAAATTCTTTAAGTGTAATTATTCTTGTAGAAAACATTTTTTTTGCCATTTTGTTCTAGTAAATTTCCTTCCCAGCCTAAAGCCATTAACAGAGCTGTAAATGCAAATGTTTTTTTTTTTTTCCTTTAGACAATTAGGCTTGGTGTTACTATGTCTTGCATCTCACAGCAGGCCTTTAAGCACAGCCAGATCTTGGATATGCTGACACCTGTACTGAGCTCAAAAGTTTTTTTAAACCAACAAATCAGCCTTCTCAGTGGGACCATAAACAAAACCCTAATTGAAGATTTTGTTGACCATTCTTCCCCCCTGTAAACACCAGATAGTGTTTGGTGTGTAAGGGGTAGCATCAGCTCCAATTTATAATTGGCAAAAGAGAAAATTTCAGTACAGTTAATGTTTCTAGATGTACTTAAACTGAACCTATTCTATTCAGTAATTTTCTAATTATCAACCATCATGAAACTATATTAATTGGGAGAGACAATAACTAACACGTACAGCACTAGCAAAGGCCAGACTGTTCTGAGCACTTTTAAATATTTAACTTCATTTAATCATTCACAAAATACACTGCAGATGGATACTGATATTGTTCCTGACTTATTGAGGAGGGATTTGAAGTTTTGGAGAAACTTGTCTTAAACTTAACAACTAGTACTAAGCCGTGGAGATGAGATTAATTTACAAGGAGTCTGAGTCCTGTCTTTGCTTCGTTTCTCCATTACAACAAAAATGGAAGTAAACAAAAGTTAGCTAATATACAATTTTTACAACTAAATTTAATGCAGTCTACTGTACTGACATAAACTTTCATTCAAACTTTCTATATCTCAGAGTCTCATGGATTTGGAAATCTAGTATGTAGACCAAATGAGACTAGATATCCTTTTTTTTTGGCCAGTCTTGGGGCTTGAACTAAGTGTCTGAGCACTCTCCCTGGCTTCTTTTTGCTCCAGGCAAGCGCTCTACCCAGTAGGCCATATTTCCAGCCCCGAGACATGATTTTATAATTAACTATAGGAAATCAATTCTCAGCAAACAGTGGGTGAAAATAATAAAGTAAATACAAATAAAATAATAAAGTAAATACAAATAAAGTAAAAACAATGCTAGTAAGAGCTCATTTAATCTCAGAATGAATAATATCTCACATTCAGCAAGGATGCAGTGTTTTCCTAAATCCGCTTTTCAATGTGACTGGCTAAGAACATGGTCTGAGGATAATTTTCCAGTTCACTAAAGTAACTATTTCTAATATGCAATGTTAGAATTATGTAAAAATAATGAAGATAAACAACTATATGTGATTAAAAAGAGAATGGTGCAAGGTAGAACACAGAACTCATTTCATGAAATCTTACCTATGCACCAGAAACAAACCAACTGAAGACCATTAGTTGCTTTCTTTATAGTCAAGTTAAAGTGTAAACAGTGCAGTTATGACTGAAATTTCAGAATATTTAGTGAGTCTTTGTAGGAAACATATAAAGAGGGAATAAAAATATTTCAACACATTCCTTAAAATAAACACAATATTTCATAAAAATAGTTTACATCATAAGCCTGTTATACAAATCAATTCATTATAAAATTGTTGGTAATTATAGGAGAAAGATGAAAACAAAACACACAAGGACAAATGATAGAATGGATGTACACATGAACATGTATAGATACATAAGTAGATATAGAGATACAATCAAAGACACACATACAAAATGTGTATATATACCAAAGCTCCAGAATATCTGATCACAATCTAGCTTCTTTTGACATGACACTAGTCAGTCAGCCACCTTCCCCTAAATCCCATGCTCATGTTCACACATAAAGAATACATGTAGAGGTTTCTTTCTTTTCTTTTTCTATGTAGAGGATACTAATCATGCCGAACATGTAGGGGATTCTTAAATGGCATAAATCATTCTGAATATGTTTAGGTAGATGGACTTGAAAAATTTAAGCATGGACAGGGGACATCCGCTGTAAAATTTAGATTATGATAATTAACATAGAAAAAGTATTTGACATTGGATTGAGGATAAATGGATGCATTTGACAATACATCAGCTGAAAAATTGCAGAACTTAGTAACTGATTGGCCATGTGCATAGAGTGAGTAATGAGAAGGATAACTAAGTATCTGACTATGGTGTTAGGTGATGCGGGGTGGTGGTGGGTAATAATCATTAAGATCGGGTGCCAGGACTTTGTAGGATTGAAACAGAGGGCAGTTTTTGAGAAGCTGAGTTTCACTAATTTTTAAAATGGAAGTGGAAATGTCATACAGCTATCTAGACCTATATATTGAAGAGTCAAAAGATTCAATATAAGCGGGGACAAAAGTATGGCTCCAGTGGTAGAATACTAGCTGACAAAGTAAGTTGAGTAAGTGTAAAGATCCAAGTTCAACAACAAAAAAATGAAAGATAATGTATAATCATATAGGTGGCACCACCAAAGTTTAACTAGATCGTCTCAACCTCACCAACATTGACATTTATGTCAGATAATTCTTTGCCCATGTGGAATTGGCCTATTCACCATTGGATATTAGAACATCCACAGTTTCTGCGCAGCAGATGCCAGCAGCGTCCCTACAGTTATGATCACTAGGAATGTCTCCAAAGGGCCATATGTGCCATTGGGGTCCTACTGACCCCTTTTGAAAAACTTTGCTTAAAGAATAGTTACTAAGAATGAAAAAATAAATACATAGACATTTAAACCAGATCCCTTAAATTTAATTTGTTTCAAAAATATATGACTTTAGGAATTTTCTTTAATTGGAATAATTGTCATGGATATCAGAGTGGCTAACAAGAACAAGGGCACAATGTGTTTGTGTGTGCTATGGTGAGAGACCACTTCAATGAGGATCCAGTGTCGATGGAGAAATGAAACCAGGAGAATTTGAGATTTTAAGTGGTTAAAGACAGGATTTGTGTGTGTATGTGTGTGTTTGTGTGTGTGTGTGTGTTTGTGTGTGTGTGTGTGTGTTTCCAATGGAAATAAGAGTGCTTCAAAGGTATGAATGACTTGTGACTTTTAGTTTGGAAATGATAGATCCTCTTTATACCATAATCATAGATGGGAGTAAATCAGAGAAAATATTCTTATTGATTCTTGATTGCATTATCACAGAAGAAGTTGTTGGCCTGTATCTCTGCTATTAATATGGGCACAGAGTGGATCATAATTCTATTTGTTTGAATCTTTCTGTCTTATTATTGTTGATATGTTCTGTTAGCTTCGTGGAGGGCTTTCATATCTGTAAAGGTTTGTAGGATATTAGGCTTTTAAAACTAATAATGTTGAAAGCAGATGTAATAGTTACCCAATAATAATAACAGTAATTTCAAGATATCACTTTTTGACTGGTATAAATTTACATCATTTATATTAGAAATATGACACGTATTAGTAGTTTGATTATTTTGTTGGTAAGAAAACAGTTGCTTTGTTCTTTTAGTAAGTACTTGATTTCCCTAAAATTAATATAGAAATATGTAAACATTTTATAAAATGATTCTAGTGGAACTTGAAGTAAATTATGCAATACTCCATTCTTTCATTAAAATTACTTTCTTCATTTATAAATTTTCAATTGTGCACTGTTTTCTAATGTAAGTGCACTTAACTATAACTTGATTATCTGTACTCTACAGACTGATATTATAAATCATTGTTTGTTTACTTTGTAACTTTTATTTGGAATGCTTAATATGCCTAGCTATAATTTGCTTACAATTGTTAACTCTTTAGAAAGTGAATGAAAAAAAAAACACAAAGAAATGGAAATCTGTTTTAAAATAATTTAAAGGCACCCCCTCCACACACTTGAATGATCAGAAATTTCTAAAATCCTGGCTTCTAAAAACCATGGCATTTTGAAATTTCCCTGGCGGACAACACTGCTGTGCTGTATTACATGTGGTTAACATTAGTCACATCCTTGATGTAACATAACACAAGCTGGCTAAGGTAATCTGATGTGACATACGACAGCATTGAGAGCCAGTCTGGGATATTTGAACATATGCCATCTTTCAAAAACCCTGGATAGATAGCACACTTAGCCAAGATTGTGAGCTGTACTGCTTTCATTTTTCAACAACACAGGCAAAGTTTTTGATAATTAAAGGGCAATCTCCAACTTGGTAAATTGCAGCAAAAGCTCACGAAAGCATAGATTTTATTTTTCCATTGGCAGTGAATTTATACTTCAAACAATTCACTCTAGTTAATGACTAAGGGGGAAAAAACAACTACTGAAGAGTCAGGACATTGTTATAGGTATGACAACAAGCAAAAATTTCACAGGTAATGCAAAGATGCGCTAACAGTATCTAGCCACGTATAATTGACATGACAAGTAAGCATTTGGTCTCCAGTTTGTACCATTTGTTAGAAGTGTTCAAGCTGAGTCAAATATCATTTTATTAGCACTGTAGGAAAAAACAACCTAGAAACATGAGCACCCGGGCAAAAATATAAGTTTTCTACATATGTTGTTGGGTTTTTCTGTAAAAAGTCATTCTGTCCTCAACTTAATTTATTGTGCAGGCTGTGGAGAATTTGAAAACCATGTTTTCTTCTAGGATTACTTCAAGATCAGTTCCTTTGGTTTTGAATTTGTTTCACATTTGTTTGAGCATAAAATACTAGCATTAATAATTCTTGATGAATAGTGATGAGTTACAGAAATGAAAATAACCTGGACACTAAATTCGATAGAAGATGGAAGAGGAAATTGAACATAATATGTACATCTTACAATGAAAAGGTAACAGAACTACAAGGTATCAGCAAAGAGCTTCTTTGTGTGTGTGTGTGATTTAAAACTGAAAGTTGCAATGTTCTATTGCCTTAATTGATCAAGATTTTCAATACTCCAAATTTATAAAAGGATTTCCTGTCTTTATATCTGTCATTAAATCATTCACAAACAGACTTATAAGTAACCAGATTAGAATAAATGTGGAGCACATTTCATTTTGTTTCAAATCATAAAAGTATATACATTATGTATATATAGACACAAATGTACTTTAATCATTGTCCTCAAATAAAATATGCCTAAACTGTGCTGAGTTGAGTTTGGTTGAAATGTTGAAATGACCTACATAACACAAAAACATTAATATGGTTTTTTAAAAATTATTTTAGGCACAATAAGACAATTTACTAATGAATTGTAGAGAACAGCAATGCCTTTCTATTGTTTTCTTGTTTAAAATTCAAAGGTACTGAGGGTATAATTGCCTTATCCTATATAACAGAAGGGAAATTGAGACTTTAGGTTGTGTTAGTAGTTGATGGAATTCTTATTCAATCCAGACATTGAACTTAAAGTATCCTATCTTTCTTTTCATGGTGCTCATAAAATTAAAAGTTTGTTGAAGCAGTCCAAGATATAATGAATGATGTCAAATTTTAAGATAAAGCTGTTGTAACAGTTAATGGACATGGATCTGTGTCATCTAGTGGTAGCATGCTTTAATAATGCTAAAATAGCATGCATTAGATTCTTGTTAATAATTATATTACAAAACTGCTAGTTAAAGACAATGACATTTCACATGTAGTTGGTATAGGATGGAATAAAAGCACAATAATGTGCAATGAATGAAAAATATAAGACCTGACTTTTTATTTAATAAATATATAAACACTACTAATCTTATTATTATAAACATCACTTAGAAGACTACCACAAAAGTAAAGTAATAGGGGAGGGCAGACCCACTGACCCTGGTAAGAAAAAGGAAAAGGAAAGGAAAAGAAAACAAGTATGACTTTGGGAAGAAGTTAAAGGCATAAAGATTTAACTGAGGAAAATCAAGGTGAAGAAGATTATTTTATTCACTAGGTTGGTTTCATGAGTATCATCTGACAATTCTTCAAAACTAGATACACATGATGAGCTACACATTGAGATTGAAAGAGATCTCACTAGAAAGAAATCTGGGATATGAGAAAATGATGAACATTTTTAAAATCTTTATTCGCATCCTGCTAGGGTATTTTTCCATGGATGATTAGTTCTCACAGAAAGACTGAAAAAGGCATTAATATCCCATGAGAGATAATAAGAATTAAAGCTAGGAGATATAGACAAGAAGTTATACAACAGTGAATTGAAAACTAGAAGCTAAATAGAAAGTAAAAACAGGATTTAAAAGAACATGCAGATAACAAAGGGGGCTTTCATACCAGTGTTCTAGCTTTTGCAATGGTATCCTTGAAACAGTGTCCTGTGGTTGTGGAGGTGAATGAAGCAAATCGACTCTCCTCTTTATGGGCTTGGCACACATTGTAACTTCCTAAAATACTGATGGTAGAACACAGAATATGGAGTCAGACAATTCTGAATTAACTTCCTCATTGTCGGGTGTGGAATATAAGTTCCTTTGGGCAGGTTGACTGAATTTCTCTGCTCCTTAATGTGGTAATCGGTAAAATAACTATTAATATTACTTACGTGTGGTTCAGTTCATGATTCTATGGTGAAAATGTTGACAAAATCTGTGCTGCTCACGTCAAGGTCCCACTTCTTGCTTAGATTGTAGATTTGTAGATCCCTTTTCTCTGTTCTTGGTTTCTCTCTTCCTGTAGAAGGAGCCACTCTTGCTGAGAAGTGTTGATCTCATGGCAGAGGCAAAGGAGATCCCCAAAGTAGGGAATGGATCTGAAAGAAGCTGCTTAAGTGGTACCTGATTTATTTTTTTCTGACCTTCAAATATGCCATTGCAAAGCTCATACCCAAGTTTCTTGCGAGTAGGGCAGGAATGTGTCTTTGTCTCTGGCGAAGTGAAGAGAGCAAATGGGACCACACTCTCCACAGGATGGTTTGTAATGATTACTGATGAGATGAATAAATGAAGCTTCTGGAAGTTTCAGGTCCACCTGAGGTATTCAAGAAAGTTGATTTCACTTTCCTTTCCATTGTAGGCATTAGAATCAAATTGAGCAATGACCAAGCTCATGAATGGGGGGGGGGGCTATCATCATATAATAATTTGTCAGAAAATTTGTCTATAATGTTTATTATATACAATTTTTTTTTTTTTTTTTTTTTTTTTTTTTTTTTTTTTTTTTTTTTTTTGGCCAGTCCTGGGGCTTGGACTCAGGGCCTGAGCACTGTCCCTGGCTTCTTTTTGCTCAAGGCTAGCACTCTGCCACTTGAGCCACAGTGCCACCTCTGGCCATTTTCTATATATGTGGTGCTGGGGAATTGAACCCAGGGCTTCTTGTATACGAGGCAAGCACTCTTGCCACTAGGCCATATCCCCAGCCCACAAATTTCTTATTTAGTAAAAACTTCTGAACAGTGCACTACATGTATTTAAATATTTAGTTGTTTGCATTGCTATTGTTGCAGTTGTGTGTATATATTTACTATGTGTATGTACCATACATATATACATATGTGTGTATGTATGAATACTTAATGATCATTGTAAATACACAATGATCTCCATCAACAAGGCAATAAATGGAAGCTTCAATTGGAATGTAATTTGGGATGCCAGTCACAAATTCATGTTGGTGAGGATTGTGTTTTGTTATGGATCTTTCAGAGATTTTACAAACTTTAAGAGAAGAAGAAAATTCTTAGTGAATATTTCTGAAAAGTTTTCTTTTCTCTGTCATGTGGTCAAAACCCACAAGCTTTGTTTGATGAGTAATAGATTTGGTCTTTCAGATTTTTTTGAATCATCCTTGAGGGAAAAAAAAATCCATGAATTTTGGTCTCCCCTCTCTGAGATCAAAGACACCACTGTATTTTTGGTATGGAAAGGGTTTCACCATGTTTGCCAGAAACACAGCTTTGCCATTAGCTATGGAGTGGCTGGGTAATGACTGATAACTTATATAGTCTCTCCAGGGTGGCTGCATTTATTTCTACTCAAAGGTAGTGCACAATCTGAAATGTCCTGTGAGTCTGCTTTGGACTGAAAAATTAAAACAGTCCAAAAATAGTTCCCTTCAAATAACAGTCAACAACATCTACCATGTAAAGTCTTGCTTTAGTGTGAAACAGGTATTGTTAATATATGAAATGATTTTTTACCTGTGTCACACCAATGGGTCCTGTTGTGATGGTTTACTTGCCCTTCTTTTTTCCAGTACTGGGACTTGAACTCAGGTCTCATATTCTCGTTCATTTTTTCACTTAAGGTTGGCACTCATGGCATAGTACTTGAGCCATACGTCCACTTCTGGCTTTTGCTGATTCATTTGAGATAAGACTCTCTCAGATTTATCTCCCTTGGCTAGCTTTGAACTTCAATACTCAGCTTCCAGAGATTTGCAGGTTATCCTTTCATATAATAAAATTTAATCAAAAGTAGTCACTTCAGATGAAGATTGAATTACTTAACTGTTCCTCTGGAAACAATGTTTTGAAAAATTTTTTGGTTGAGTAAAATCTATGAGAATGTTATCTGCATGCCATTGTCCACTATAAATCTTTTAAGTAATATAAATCTGCTTGCACATGATTTTCCAAATATTGTATATTGAGAAGTATCTTCTCTGAATAGAATAGCTACTCAAAAACCTGACATAATTTTGACAGTATTAGCTGTATATTACTAAGAGATTTGATAACATATAAACTCAATTTCCATGCACATGAGAATATTTGTGAATCCATGTTTATGAATCAATGTTTCTTATACATAAAAAGTTTTAAATGAAAATGAATTAGCAAAAGTAAGTGAATAAAGATAAGTAAAAAGTTTAATTAGATTTTTTTCTCAGGCATTTGTAGGAAAGAGTAAGATTTTACAGATAAATCGGCTTATTTGTCCTCTTCTTTCTACTTGGCAGTACTGGTGATTGAACTCAGGGCCTGGGCTTTCTGGACAAAACCACACCTCCAGTCCTTCTTGAAAGGACTGTGCCCTTTTATCTTATGCTTAATGTATATGAGAATGAAGACTTCAGTTGAATTTTTTTAAGCCCAGAAAACATCCTATTAGAAACAACCAGATTTTGCATTACTGTTTGCAAGTTGGTGATATGTCATATTCTGTAGCTTTTTCTTGAATTGCAGGTCCAGCTAAGAAAGGTAAAGTAAAATGAAATTCTTAGGCACTTTATGTTCCAAATCATATAAGTAAGGACAGGAGATCTTGAATGATTAGAGATAATTGTTGATTGCACACAAAGATCAAGTTCACCAGACAAATCTGCCTTACTCGTTGCTTCAAATTCACAGGCACTGTTTAAAATCAGAGGTTGAAAAAAAAAACACAAAAAAAGGAGGGTTGCATGTTGTGTTAATTGATTCAGGAGTATGTTTTCTGCTCCCTTTTGATGCTACAAAATCAAATGCAACAGCTTGGAATGCAAATGGAAACAAGAGGTCGCATGGGTGTGGCAGCTTCACAGCCCAAATAGTGTGCAGTTTGCCAGTAAGAATTCATTCATTTCACCTCGGATATTTGGGTCTGGATTCGGGTGCATTTTTGAGGAAACAGAAAAAAAGTTCTACGAGTAATAAAGTAACTCTGTTCAGTTTTGAAAAATTCACTGAAAACTTCATGAATTATATGTCATCCAAATTTCCCGTTTCAATCTAATGACCATGCTTTAATTTCTATAGATCTCAGTCCTAAATATGGCATATTATAGAGAAATATATGTCTTGTAAGATCTCTTATTATTCAATCCAATTTTCTACAGGCAATCCATGTTTTAATTATTTCTTAAAACAACATAAGGCTTTACAAAGTTTGAACTCATAAAGGTATTGAAAACCCACAGTAAATCAAAAAAGAAAATTTCATTGAAAATGATAACTCTCATGGTAATAACATTGGTGTATCTTTTCCAAATGTTAGAGCAATGCACCTTTTTCTTGTAGTTCTTACTTTTTGAGTGTTCAAAACTGGAAAACAAGATTATACTTTCTCCCTGTAAACAAAGAAATAAAACATTTTTTTTAAAGGGAACCGACTTCTTTGGTAGTAACTCATGCAGTGAATTTAAATGATTAATTACAAATATTTAAATGATGGTCATCTATAACAAAATCACTTTTGGTATTTGGAATTTCCTTATCATTATTACCTACACCACTATCATTATTAAGATTTG
Organism: Perognathus longimembris pacificus; assembly: GCF_023159225.1. NCBI lineage: Eukaryota > Metazoa > Chordata > Mammalia > Rodentia > Heteromyidae > Perognathus > Perognathus longimembris. The sequence continues at coordinate 25,988,583 of NC_063161.1, read as the reverse complement.
TCTATATTGGGAAGCTTTTCACCAGGTTTGCCATTATTAGGAAATTAAATACTTCCGTCACTCCAATCAAACATTAGAAAGGAGAGGATTTTCTGATATTTACAATGCATTTGTCCTTAAGCCAATAAGATCAAGAGCCCGAAATTATTTTTAAAAAATCAATACAATATCAATAGGGTCACTTACAAGTTTAAGTATTCTAAAATGAAATTCAATCCCCTTTGTGTTTAAATTCCTAGTGCTTTGATTAAACCCTCACCCAGAGCGTCCAGCTGCACTGAATTCAGTTGATGGAAATACTTGATAATCTTCCACCTTTTACCTTATCATCTATTCACATTCCCTGCCACTCTCGCCTTGAAAAAATAAACTTAAGCACTAAAAGTGAAAAGGAGGAGAAAGAAAAAAAAATACTAAACAGCAGTCTGAACACTGAATAAAAAGTAGCAATGTCTGAAAATAAGAACAGAATCCTCTAAAATAATGTTTTATTTATCACATACAAATGTATTTTGCTAAGAATTATTTCCAGTATGGGCCACCATATGGAAGTAGAAAGCCAGTATAGGAATGAACTAAGATGGTTTGTATCACCTGCATAACTTGTTTTGTTCTATGCCTGCAGGCTTCAAAACCCGCTTCCCATATTTTTTTTCCTTTCTTTAAAAATAATGTACATCAGTTTAATTTATCCCAGGTCCTGACAGAAGGATCGGATTTTAAGCATTTAATGCTGCGGTTTCAAATCCAATTTCTCAGTGTTCATCATTTCAAAAGTGGCAGAATTCAGTTTTTGAAAAGGTTTAAGAACTTGGGAAGGATTGGCATCGTCTCTGAAGTCCCACATTGATGTTAAAGGCAGCTCTGTATAGGAGAGAGCAGTTTGGTCTGAATTTTTCTATAGTGCTTCAGGAAATACTAAACCCTCCACCTATTCCAACAAGAGCCTCTTCTTACTGGTGTCAACCCAGGGATACTTTTTCAACTCAAAAGGCATATTGAATAAATCATCCATTTACAGATTTTTCTGAACGAGAACACTGATTGGTTGATGCATTTTCCTAAAAGGAGGGTATCAATATATCTGCTTAAGGCTTGATTCCACTGAATGTGTTCTGAAACAGCTTTCCTTATGGCCAATGGAATTTTTATCCATTCAGACACTGAAGCACTGGAGCTTTTGCACAGTAAAATCATTGTACGCTCTCTTTATTGGTAGTGGGAGAACCTCAAAAGGTCAGGAGTCCAGATTGCTTCAAATAAACATCCAGAATCTCAGATGCTTTTTTGAAATGGGCCCAAGTTTATTTGAAACTCTTTCTCTGGTTTGGAAATCAGGCTGAAAATTTTACAGAAACAGATTTTCTTGTGAGATCTCAGAATGTTGTGGTTTCAAGTAAAGTAATAAACAAACTTGAAAAATGAAAGGCTAAATTGGCTCAAACTCACCTGGTTTTATTCTGTTAAATACTCCCAAACTGAGTGGCATTGTGCAATCCTTTGAAAAAGAAAAATAAATAAGATAAACATATTTCAGCTGTGGTTTAACCTAGAATTATCGAACAGTTCTCCTGAGGAAGCTTAAGACAAGAGCTTCTCATTCTACCCTCTTTTGTCCTGGTGTTTCAGGAATTTCTCTCTATATCACCACCTCACCTTCTTAGCTTCAATTTAGGAGATATCAGTATTGGTCTTCCATAATGGCGAAGATCAGTTCTTTGACCATTTAAAGTGGAATAATGTTCATTTGTTTGTAGGTGTTATTGCCTTGAAATGAATACTGAGGTAGACACACACACACACATACACAACTCATTTGTACATATACACAAACATATCTATTACAATACATTTAGTAGTACATATATAGTATTATTTAATAGTGAATATATATCTACTTTCAAATTCCGATATAAGAGTGAAGACATCCACATATCATAATGTTTAATCATTATGGTAAAACAATTAAATAGAAATATTGATATCTATTTTCTAAGCTATAAAAAGTATAAAAATTCATTTAATTTTATACTCAGACTACTGCTATTAGCAAGACTTGGAAGCAAGAGGAAGCCCCATATATACTTCAAGACCTCACATTTCACTACTAATGTGTGAACTTTTCTGCAAAAGTTTTCTCAAAAAAACATTTTAGTCCATGTATTCTTCACTAGATCCTTTAACCTTAATCCTTTTACACAAAAATAGCATCTTATAGGCTACCTGGAACTAGTATTTGGCGATAATTCTTAGCTCCAAATTAAAAAAAAAATCTATATGTAAGTGAGTAAACTGTAATGATAAGGCCATAAATTGTATATCATTCCATAGGATACAAAAACCAATTTGAATTTGTAATCTCATTTCAACAAGCCAGGGAAGAGGTTCAGTAAAAAGCATTTGGATCTACATGGACAAGAGACTGAGCTTCTACACAATTGGGAGATTTGTTTTTCTTCCTAAGTCATGAAATGAAAAGATATTCAGAAGAAATTTCAAGTCCAATCATTTCCCTATGTACCTAGCTGTTTGTAAATCAGTGTTTCAGAATTTAATTCATGGTAGTCACCTTTTCACTTTGTTTTATTTTCCCCTTCTTAACTTCCTTGCAGTTACCATGTATTTGCTCTGTAGTATTTTTGCATAATTCAGCTTTGCATGTCTCTGTGCTTCCAATGGAAAGGGCTCTCCACTAACTGATAAAATCCAAAGGACTCTTGCAAAGCCCTGATAGTCTCGACACATGATACCAGTGCCGTTCTTGAGCTACCCATTTAACTTATGTATCAAGTCTAAATTTAATCAAGGCCACATTTTATTTATACATTTCATGCATTAAACTCATTTAAACTTTTAGTCAGATTTCATTAGAAGAAATACTACCGTGTACATCATGCAGGAGTAAAGCTAATGTGCTTCAGGAATTTGAAAGGAGTTAGAGATCGAGGAGTCTGATTTCAAAATTTCGTTTTCTTTCCCTCCTCAGTGCTTGCAGCAGGTCTGTGACTGGCACGCGGTTTGTTTCCTAGGACACTAATATAGTCAGCATGCTCTGTACAAATGTGTAAACACAGACATTCTCTGTAATCAGGGAGGTTGGTGTCTTAAGGCAAGATTATGTTTTTTTAGGAAATGCAATTTATGTTCAGGATTAAGTTTCGCTTGCAGACTGATAACGTCTGAGGTTTAGGAGATGATAATAAGTATTGTGCCCTGCCTGCCTGTGTGTCCAACATCTGAAGTCCCAAGTCAGTCTTCCTGGATAGCTGTCAGTCTCATGAGCTGAAACCAAACTACTTAGTTCCTTCCTTTTTAAAAAAATGAAGAACAAAGTAAGTGATATGAAGGTCATTTGAACTCCAAACAGTAATGCATGGATGAACCTTGCTGGGGAACACAAAGAAATTCAAAGAGACATGAGGCACAAACACATGTGTCACCAGAGCTAACATCCTCACAAGTCAGGAAATTTAAATTTATGTTTGGAACTTTGCTACCCTTGAGGTTGAGGTTGGGCTGGGGGTCGGGGAGGAAAGCAAGTTAGACACAATTCTTAAAATGTAATCATTTTAGGCTGCTTGCGGCATGACACTAATATTCTGAAACAAGTGAAATACATGACTACTCTTTTTCTAAAAAAAAAAAAAATCCTGACATAAATCCACGCAGAATACCACGAAAACCTTCTCTTAAGTCCATCCATCAAAACAATTGCTCTATTTAGTATCCAAGTGAGAAGAAAATGAGTTTTGGTAAGTTAAGGTAACATTTCCTTGACAAAAACGACCATTTTTTTTAAACCTAATTTATTGGACATTTTCCTGCTTCTTTGTTCCTTCTTCCTTCTCCCCATTCTTGTTCTTTCCCTTTTATTCTTCTTTTTTAAAACAACACAATTTTTAGGTCCACCAACTTTCTTATACAATGACTGTATCCCACATGAGAGAGCTATGGTTTTGATTAGACAGCTAATTTCTTTCCATCTTAAAAAAAAATCACTTAATAAATTTGACTATTGAGAACTGGAACTCATCTGACCACAAGGAAGACTGACATACTTAAAAAAATAAAAAAAAAATCATAGTAACAGGTACTGTACGGGGCGAGTCCATACCACAGAAACCTCAATGTGCCTGGGCCGTGACTTTGAGAGCTGGAGTACCAGAGGCCAGGAGCAGGGGGAGTGTTTGCTTGTTTGTTCAAACATATTTTCTAAATTACCTGTTTGTGTTAATTAAGAGTACAGGCCTGGGGGGGGGGGTGCAGCTCTGACCTGATTTTCACAGAAGATGTCCTTGTGTAACATTGTAATACATGGATGAGTAGACACTTTTTATAGGCAGGGATGGACAGACTCTATATTTGGACTGCTGTTTCCTTCTTCCCAAGTAATGGAAAGAAAACGCATTGGAATTTAGAAATAAAATTCTCTCATCTCCTGCCTATTGGTGCTGAGTCCCCAAATACAGAATTCTACAACTCTCTAATTTGTTCTCAAGATGATTTATTTAAAAAGAAGAATGTTCTGCTCTGAGATACTGTATAATCGAGAAGATTTTTCTTTTTGTTGTTGTTCATGAAGTTAATGTATACCACAGAGCACTAAAGTATTCAAAATAAGAGGTTGGAATAGAGACTCTGACATTACTTAAGTTTTACTTATATTGCTTAACCAGGGAGAAAAACACTAGCCCTGTAAAACTTACCTTTTGCAGGAGGTGTAAAAAGACCCTTTACAAAGGAGGATATGAAACCCAGAGCTGGACTGATTGCCTGGCTGTTATTCATATACACGCCCATTGTTGTAAGCTGGCACGGGGTGAGCTGCTGATTCTAACCATATGGCCGCAGGCAGGAGGGTACTGGAGGTTTCCTCCAGGGTGCCCTCATCGCGTCCTACTGGCTCCCCAGTCTGCCTGCAGAAGAAAATGAAAAATGAAAAATGTGATTTCTCTCATGATGAGATTTCATCCAGATGCTCATAAGTGTATATATATATATATATATATATATAGAGAGAGAGAGAGAGAGAGGAGAGAGAGAGAGAGAGAGAGCGCGAGAGAGCGCATGAATGCCTTAGACTCGATTTTGTAACTTTGCAGCATACATGCACTTTTCCACTGGGCGGCGCTGAAGGGCCATATTACTGAAGCCACCTTAGCTGGAAAACAGAATATTCTGTTTTTAAAATCTACCACTGAGGGCTGGGGATATGGACTAGTGGCAAGAGTGCTTGCCTCGTATACATGAGACCCTGGGTTCAATTCCCCAGCACCACATATACAGAAAACGGCCAGAAGTGGTGCTGTGACTCAAGTGGCAGAGTGCTAGCCTTGAACAAAAAGAAGCCAGGGACAGTGCTCAGGCCCTAAGTCCAAGCCCCAGGACTGGCCAAAAAATAAATAAATACATAAATAAAAAAAAATAAAAAAAATCTAACACTGAAGGGTGGATTAATTCAGAATGATTCTAATAAAATGACTGGTTTGTAGTGTTGGATGCCATTCAGCCTCTTATGATGAAATTATTATTATGTCTGGGGTAATGAATAAATTTTTGTTGTGGTATTGTTGTCTTAAATTTTTTTTATTGTAACATGTGCTCTTTTACTTCCTGATGAGTAGGTGGGAAGTATTTGGTACTAAACATACAGAAACTCAAAATATACAGCGTTTATACTGACTGAATTGAATTCTTTGAATAATTAGCAAAATATTTTTTATTCTTGTATGCATCAAACTTTCAAATTGTTATGATAATGTATCCACAATTAAGGTGGGTTTTTTTTAATCACCATATTTTGAAGTTTTTAAGAGAGGTATTGTTGTATGTACCTTTCAATATTCCAGGAGAACATCATCTCACATCATAACATTTCTTATAGCCCAATAGCAGTGGCTCTGACATCTATCCACATTGCGGGAACTGGATGTGGGGATTATATGGAACATTCAGCCTAACTGAACAATCACCAGATACTTGGTGCTATGTGGCCCTTTGATTACAAATAGGCAATCTTACAACTCTGACTCTGCCAGGTGGTATCCACAAGGAATCAGGAAATGTTTTTTGTCTTTGCTTCCAATGTTGTCAGTATTGTTTTGTGAGGTTTCATCATGCCTTTACTGTTTGACTTTTGTGGACCTAATCTAGGCTGGTATTTGAACAAAGAATCTCTTGAGGATGTAATAGTTAAGCTTACAATGGAAGAATGTAAAATCAGTTGGATATTAGAATCCAGGGAACCACATGAAAAAAAATCGAGAAGATTTTTAGTAGGTTACATTTTAACGGACCTGTGTATTAAACACTTGGAAATACTTGGCAGTTTATGCTGAGTTCCAGAAGTTGAAGAAAGGGAGAGGTCAATCAGAGTCTTGAGGAGAGCATTCCTGAAGGAGGTACGTTGTGATGCGGACTCCAAAGGAACACTCTTCGATGGTGACAGGTTGCACTGGAAAATGAGAAGCAACGGGAGATGGAAGACAGATCCTTTCATTTATGTTTATGGAAGTGTCAAGCCCAGAGTGAAAAAAGAAAAGAAAGTCACAGAAAAGGAAGCAAAACTGGGTCAAGGTGACTCTTGAATACTTCCTAGAATAGTCTTGCTGTAAGGAATGGGATGGTAGACACTGAAGAATGTTATAGAAAGGTGGGAAAGCTTGTACTAATAAGCCACAATCCACTAGGAATATTTTCATATTGGGAGATTATACTGTAGAATTATTATCCTACTGGAATTGAATTTAGATGGATTTGAGTTTGTTTTCATTGATTTTATATTTCTAGCTCTGTCAGAACAGGTAGAATGGGGAAAATTGCTTACTTCTTCCCCAAATACTTTTGTCTGCATAACAAACTCTCTAGAAAATTGGTATCTTAAAGGAATGTCAGGATTTTTTTTTCCAGAAATCTGCAATGTTGGCCAGTCTTTGCAGAAATAGCTTTTTTCCACTCCACTTAGCCTGAGGTAGCTCAGGTGGATTAAAGGCTGCAAGTGTAATCATCCAAAAACAGCATTTTAAAAGGTCTGTCTGGTGATGCTAGTTGAGACTTTGAGGCTGTTGGTGGAAACACCTACAATACAACCTATTTGAATGCTTTGGACAGCCTCAGAGCCAATGTCTCAGCTGTGAAGATAAAGGATTCAGGCAGAAACTCTATTCCCTTTCCTAATTTTCCCTTAGAAGTCACAGTGACTCTTTTTGCTATATTGCACCTTTCAGGATTTAACCAGATTCAGTGCAGCAGTGGAAAACTCTTAAGGTCTTGTTCGAAAATATCAAGGTTGCAGAAGAATATTAAGGACTAGAAGTATTGCCTCACCCACATGTGAAATATACAATGAATCACACCTGCTTAATGCCTCAATTTAGAAACAGGAGAGTGAATTTTTATGCAAGGGATGTTTTGGCTATCCCAAGAAATTTTGGGGTGTGTGTGCACGTAACACAAGTATGTCATAGTTTTCATCTGTCATTAAGGAAGTTGATTTTTTCATAGATGGATGCATTTCAGAGGCGAGCTGACCTAGGGATACTCAAGTTCACATCGCCATGGCTTTTGGAAAACTGTAACTTCATCTCCTGTGTATATTTCTTCTTTAACTCTTTTGAGGTAATGCTCATGTGCTTTGTCCAGCAAATTAGTGCTCTAAAAAAGGTAGATGCTTCATATTTCCAAAAAAGCAGAGGAAAGGCTGAAATACAAAGAGGACATTAGATGCATCAGAGAAAACCAAACTCTCATTAGAATACTGGGGCAGAAGTTAAACATATTATAGTACTGTTAAATGCTATTAAGTCACCATCAATGATAATGACAAGCCTTTGTTGTAGGTAGTCTCTTACTATTTATTTTCCTATTAAGTTAGGGAACATGTTGGGGGATGATGTTTGGATTTCTAATTGACAGTTATTAGAGCCTTCCTAGGTGACCCACATACCTTGAGTGAAGAACCATCATCAGCCTTGTAGATGGCCTTCATACCAGCATCTGCTGCTTTCAATATTTCTGGAGGAAGTACCTGGCCACCATAGCCACTTGCTGTAAAGACACAACTCTGTTTTTTGATGGTATTGTTGCAGGGTCAAAACTGTTTTTATTAACGGCCAGAAGCGGCGCTGTGGCTCAAGTGGCAGAGTGCTAGCCTTGAGCGGGAAGAAGCCAGGGACAGTGCTCAGGCCCTGAGTCCAAGGCCCAGGACTGGCCAAAAAAAACAAAAACAAAAACAAAAACAAAAAAACTGTTTTTATTACCTAGCATTTGACATCTTGCCATCATAAGCTTCTAGAATTCTGGACGTTTGGAAGCCATTTCTATCTAGGTCAGAGCATGTACATTTCTCCTCTGCAGCAGCCCAACAAAGATACATGGAGGGATCTCAATTGTTTGCATAAGGGACTGCTGAGATTGGTCACACAAGCGGGCCATGTCCTTCCCAGCTCTAAAACAGCCTGACCTACTCTGTAAGTCAGCTGACAGGCACATTCCTCCTAATGCTGCAACATTAACCCCAACGAAAGGCTTCTCTTGAATAGTATTTTTCTTGGCTATTTTAATCTTCATTGCTAGTAGTGTGAACTGAGTTAATAACCTGAAGAAAGAGGAAGATAGAAACATCAGCTGAGCAAGCATGGCTGCCACAAAGGTGGAAGCAGTGGCAGCAGGAGGAGGGATAAAAGGTAGTTAAAAAGTTCCAGAGAGGGGCTGGGGATATGGCCTAGTGGCAAGAGAGCTTGCCTCATATACATGAGGCCCTGGGTTCGATTCCCCAGCACCACATATACAGAAAACGGCCAGAAGTGGCGCTGTGGCTCAAGTGGCAGAGTGCTAGCCTTGAGCAAAAGGAAGCCAGGGACAGTGCTCAGGCCCTGAGTCCAAGGCCCAGGACTGGCCAAAAAAAAAAAAAAAAAAAAAGTTCCAGAGAGTGACCTGAGAAAAACCAATGAAGAGCAGACATTTCAAAGACAATGAGGGGTGAAAAAAGTCAAAAGAAGATGAGTAGGGGAGAAGATGAAAGCTGAAGAACTATAGAAGACTATAAAGGTCCATGGCCTCATCCCTTTTGCTTTTGGGGATGAGGTTTCACATTTATACTAGGATCATCTAAGACTGTGATTGTCTTATTTACATTTTTTGTATGTGGGTTGACATACATGTGCCATTATGCCTAGCTTATTACTCATTGAGATGGGGGTTTTGAGAATGTTTTGCCCAATCAAGTCTCTAACAGTGAAAATCCAGATCTGTGCTTTCCAAAGCATCAGATTAAGCAATCATTGCCAGAAAACCTGTATTTTTTAGTGTTCAATAATTATATATATATATTGATTAAATAAGTAAAGTCAATCATCATGAGTGAGCTAATAGGAAGAATGAAATTAATGTATAATCTGACTTCTAATAATGTGTGCAAATTTTCATGTTGATGGTAATAACAAGCTAGCAGTACATGCTTGTCATTGTGTTTTAGAAGAGTAAGTTTCAGAAAAACTCCTAATTTATTATGAACCTCACTTTCTATTGGTGTTAAAAAAAGAACCTAGATTATTCCTGAAAACACATTTGTTTTCATTATAGAAGGGAAGTGCAGAGTTGAAAAATGAAATACTTTAATGACACCTGCCCTTTTCTCTGAAGAGTGACAATGTTGGACTCTTTCAAAGCTGTTTGCTAGCTGGGAATATGGCCTAGTGGCAAGAGTGCTTGCCTTGTATACATGAAGCCCTGGATTCGATTCCCCAGCGCCACATATATATAGAAAACAGCCAGAAGTGGTGCTGTGGCTCAAGTGGCAGAATACTAGCCTTGAGCAAAAAGAAGCCAGGGACAGTGCACAGGCCCTGAGTCCAAGGCCCAGGACTGGCAAACAACAACAACAACAACAAAAAAAAAAAACCCACAAAAAACAAACAACAAAAAAACCCAAAGATGTTTGCTATATAAATATTTCGAAAAGGATTACAAAGAATATAATTCAGTTTATGCCTCTATTGTATGATGTGCAGAAATATCAGGCACTTATGGAGAATTCTCTCCCAACAAAATTATGTCAAAAAAACCTATATTATTTCTTTGCAAACACATGGTATTCTAGAATTTTATGAAGTATCTATTAATTTTGTTATTTGATAATATCTCTTCTTTTTTTATTTTTTATTTTTTGGCCAGTCCTGGGGCTTGGGACCCAGGGCCTGAGCACTGTCCCTGGCTGGCTTCTTTTTGCTCAAAGCTAGCACTCTGCCACTTGAGCCGCAGCGCCACTTCTGGCCATTTTCTGTATATGTGGTGCTGGGGAATCGAACCCAGGGCTTCATGTATACGAGGCAAGCGCTCTTGCCACTAGGCCATATCCCCAGCCCCTGATAATATCTCTTCTGATATGTTTCCATATAAGCTATAGAAAACTGTACATGGGAATGTATGTTGCATTTTGGTGGGTTAATTGTTAATTGAAGGATTCTGATTGCTCAATTTATAAACATCTTTAGAAATGTCTCTGTTAGCCAGCTTTTTTTCTCTGAAGCTATCACCTTCAAAGAATGAAAGATTTGTATTGGGGCCACAGTTTTAGAGGTTTCCAGTCATAGTCTTTTGATCCTATGGCAAGGCCTATCACCATGGTGGGGGCACATTGTAGAGAAAAGTTTCTAACATCATGGCAGCTGGGAAGAGAAAGAGAAAGAAAGTGGACCTTGAGGCCCTACGTACACTTCAAGGGCACACACCAGTGACATTACTTCTTTCATTTAGTCTACCCCTTGTAATGCTTCTATGACCTTTTGAAAACATCATTTTATAGACTAAGAATTCAATGCACAGGGCATTGGAGGACATTCTAGATCATAACTATATCAATGTCTTTAGTAATACTAATGATTATGTTCATCACTATATATTGATTTCAGCACCCATTTCTCTTACCAATATCATTTTTTTAAACTGTATTTTATTATCCCTCAAGCCAAAACTTCATGGACTTCATCTGAGATTTCCAGTCTACCAATTCATCACATTTACATCATATGCCAATAAATCATTTTCTTAGGCCATATTTTCACGATGATGCTATAATCCATGATGAGGATCATTCTCTACAAATCACTTGCAAGTTCTATTTTTACTCCAGTCAGAACATGTGATAATCCCAAAGTTAGTAAATTGAAACTCAATAGGTAGACTAATGGTGTGAAATGGTGAGTCTTTAAGAGAGGGGGTTGAAGTTTTGAGAATATGAGGGATCTTCCTCCATATATGGAATTACTAAGGAGTGTCCTTATTGAGGAGATACAAGGGGGAAGTTATTTGTCCTTTCCTTTCATCGTGTAAATGGAGAAGTTACTCTTTATGTGAATGAGCCCTCCTCTTTCATTGAATATCTTGGTGCTTTAATCTTGGGCTTTTCAGCCTGCTGTATTCTGAGCAGTATATTTAGTTTATTTTTAATTGCACAGACTAAAGTATTTTGTTATATCAGTCTAAAGAGTCTACGAAAATACCATATAAGCAATGTGGAAGCAGAGGAAAAACAACTGCAATCTAAGTAATTAAGCATGTAGGCAACTGGGTTGACAATAGCTAAGAAGTAAAATGTGAAAAATTACAATTTCTTGAGCACACTAAATTTAAGGTTATGCAACCTGTGTTACTGCATAAAACCCTGTACACAAGATTTTTATTTCTATTTCTTTTTTGTCCTGGGTTTGAACTCAGGACCTTGTGCTTTTGCTATGCTTTGGTGCTCTGTCACTTGAACCTGCCTCCAGTTTCAACTTTTTTTCTGATTAATTGGAGACAAAGTCTCACGGATTTGTTTGCACAAGCTTGGTCCCAATTAGGATGTGTAGATCTGAGTCACTAAGATTGTAGGTGTGATCCAATGGTACCTGGCTTCATCTTGAAGTTCTTACTCCAGTTTGAACAAAAGGCCTTGAATATGTAGTTTGCATGCCACACAAATTATGTGGCAGACTGGGCATTGTGGGGAGGAAGCGTGCGGTGCCCTGATTAGACAGAAGTGAACAGGGAAAGCAGGAGGTAGAACCCAGTGAGGGAACATGTCTTGAGTGACCTTGAATGACCTGAATAATATTTAAACAGGATCATTCTAACTGCTATGCTGAAAACAGAAAGGAAAGATCAAAGATACACTAGGCAATAGGAGGACTATTGATGTGAAATCTCAGCAGTACTTGGGGGGTAACATCTGGCCCTAAATTTCAAATTCCATTGTATCATCCTGTTTTTAATTAAAGACTTAGAGGTTTCCATGAATTTAAATGACAGTTTAGGGACAAAGTATGTCTTATTAAAAAGGAGTATTTAACTGGCGGAATTTAAGCTCTAAAACAGGATTGTTTTATGTTAATGCACCACGTATGATCTAAAAGTCCCATGAATATTTTTATTTGTGTGTCAGAACTGGGGCTTGAAGTCAGAACTGGGGCTTGAAGTCAGGACTACAGCTCGTACTCAGCCTTTTTGTTGTATGCTGGCATTTTACTCATTGAGCCACACTTTCAGATCTGGCTCTTTGCTAGTTAAGTGTAAGTAAGAGCCTCTTACATTGTCTTTTTGGATTGGCTCCAAAGCTTGATTCTCAGATTTCAGCCTTCTCAGTGGCTAGGATTATAGGCATGAGCTTCTTTTATGGTGCACCTTAGATATGGTGGTGTGTGCTGAAATTCCAGTTACTGAGGAAGCAGAGATTGAGATGACTGTAGTTCTGGGCCTTTCTGGGCCCAAAGTAAGACTCTATCTCAATAAACATAACAGTCACGGTGGTTTTACGTTTCACACCTGTAATCCTAGCTACTAAGGATCAGGGAAATCACTGTTTGAAATCAGTCCTGAGTAAAAACATGAAGCTTTAAAAAAAATGGTTCAAGTACTAGAGCCTGTGTCTTAAACAATTATAAGGCCCTGAGTTCAAAGCCTAGCATTACCAAAATATAAAAAAAAGAATAAAAATACTTCACAAACTAAAGTTATTCTGATCATCATTAAAATTGGAACATTTGGACAGTTGATCTGCAGAAACTGTAGTTCCCTTTTTATTTGATTTGTAAATTGTCTTTTGTCATTTAATACTCTTTTAAATCTCATTTTGTCTTCCTGTGGCCCCAGGTGGACTGGGTTTGATTTTAGTTCACATTTAATTTTAAGGGTAATGGAGTTGTCCTACGTTTTACATTTTAGCACAATTTTATGTATTTCATCTCTTATAATCAAATGAGATGATGTATAAGAAAATGTTTTGGAAAACCCAAATTGCTGTATAAACACAAAGGATGAAGCAGTGTTAGGAAAGATTGTGCTTTAAAACCATTTGGAATAATTTGTTTGAAATCTCACATTTTTTCCAACAATTTGGGAGAAGTATATAGTATTCTAGTATGGCTGAAACATAGAACTTGCTTTCATTTTATAAAATTAAATTTCTGGAGAGGATTAACTAGTAATTTTTTTCTACATAGTGTAAAGATTGTTCTTCTGATATTGGCACTTGTAAGCTGTTTAAACTTTTCTTGCCAAATGTACAGTTTCTTGAATTATTTTTCACTTGGTGGGAGCAAATTAATTTTTTGTGTTTTTGCTTGTTTCCAACTTAAACCTTCAATTCACAAGCATGAAAATAAGTGCCCCCTCCCAAAAACATTAACTTCAAGTACTTACTCCTTGGATCAAGTTGATGGTAATTACCATGTTGGCTACAAATTGCCGTATGTTCTTATGAGCCAGACGATGATGTAATGGTGGATGTATTTCTTGAGGAAGATGGAGATCTTTACAAAGGTCAAGTCCTCTGTTACTGCTCTTGACCTTGGCCTCAAACATCAAATATCAACTCTTATCCAGTTCTCCCTTCCCAGCCCTCCCTGTGTTCCCAGGTTAGGTCATGCCTTCCCCGACCTTCACTCTCTTCCCTCCAGGGAATCTGGCATGATTGGATTGATATGTTTTTAATTTATTATCTGGCTCCATCCTAGATTCTAAACTTGGTTAGTGCAGGGTCTTTGCCTTTTTACTCTCCCAGTCCTCTTGTGTTACTTGGCAAACAGAAAGTACGCTGTTGCCTACACAGTTAACACTGCGGTCACTGCTTTGAGGGACTGTTGCACTCAAGTTTTGTACAAAGATAATATGTGGGATGTAATGGTAGCTATGAGGAAAAAAAATAAATTTGACTTTGAGATTTCCATAAATCAGACATAACTTGATGATTACCTATCTTATTTGTTCAGTCAAGATGTTACTTACTCTAACCACCCCACCCCCACCAGTCAATATCTTGTGAGATACTAGGAGCAGCTAGTGCTGCTCTGAAGTTCCTCAGAAACCCAAACTGATTGAAATTATAGGTGGGGACATACCACCCATGGCATGCATCTCAGCGTCACCCATTCGGGACTCACAAATGTTCTTCCTCATCCCCAACCTGGAATAAAAAAGGGGCATTTCTGCTCAGGGCATAAGCATAATTCAGGGGTGTTGAAAAAAATCATACTGTGTAGAAAGAAAAAGAGAAGGGCAGCTGATGTCCTGAGAAACTAGAAAACAATTTTGAATACACTAAACACCATGTATTTTAGGTGATCCAATAAACAATTACGCATGCGATAAAACAGATAAGTGGAAAGCTCCCTCTTGTTTAACAGTGGAATTTGAGCTGAGAATATCATTAGGAAGCTTAGGGCCTTGAATGAATTTGTTCTTTGAGACCCAACCACCATTGGAAAATCACATTGCTAAATCATTTGATATTTATCTTCTTCCTCTGTTCCTCCCGTCCCCTTCTCCCTGCCCTTCTCAACCTACCTTCTCTTTTTCATACATATATGTACATAATGCATTTGGAAGATAAAATCTTTAAGTGCAAAGCATCAACTAGAAAATTAGAAAAAGCATCAATTAGAAAAAAAAATAATGCAAACTATACATTGTTGCAGGATGTCATACTTTAATCAACTTTTGTAGGCTACAAATCCCCAATTGTACCTAAAAATAATGAACCCTCCATAAAAACAGAATCACTGAAATGCTTTAGAAAAAATGTGTAACACAGAGCAAGAAGGTGGTGGCAGAGGACACTGTGGGCATTGCCCATGGGAATGGGGCCAGAGTGGGAACCAAATTTCTACCCTGTGGAAATGAAGTGACTATTCATAGAAATGGGAACACAGGCTTTCATAAAGAGCCTTGTACTGAGCCTTCATAATGAGAGTTGACATTTGAACTAGTTTTAGAGTTCAGTAACTACTTATTTTTCAATTTAGTCAAATGGCTAATAACAAGTGTGTTTAGCCAAAGTAGTAAAACTAGGAAAAGCAGTCAACTTAATATGTATATGTATATATACATACATACATATATATATATATATATATATATATATATCATAGAGTGTTAGCCTCAAATCATATCCCAAAGACTGACAGAACTGAATGT
This sequence comes from Perognathus longimembris pacificus, assembly GCF_023159225.1. Lineage (NCBI taxonomy): Eukaryota > Metazoa > Chordata > Mammalia > Rodentia > Heteromyidae > Perognathus > Perognathus longimembris. The sequence goes on along the minus strand of NC_063161.1, from coordinate 25,973,133 downwards.
GATCCAAAGTTGTTTAGGTTTGGAAATCCTGGCACCTTCTCCCTGTAATTGTCAGAAACCTACATATCCTGGACCAGCTTTTGAGAGGGGTGTCTTAGCGAATCACACAAACAATCTCTTTTGGCCACAGTTGCACACACACACACACAAAGGGTAGCATAAAAGTCATAATTAAAATCTTTTCACACAAAATCAAAGGCTGACTACATGTAAATGTGTGTTTACTTTTATAGGACAAATGCACTTGTGTTTCACACAATCTCATTCTAGAAATCCTGGCAGCCTCTCATCCTCCCCTCTCCCATCATTATCCTTACTCACCTCTTGTCATCATCCTCTGTAGAGGAAGAGAAATATTAAATTGTAGCATGGGATCTCAAGTTAGTCATGGGGAAGGAAGCCTGAATGGCTTGTTGTTGACACTTATCAAATGTGTTTTATATTACGGGCTGTAATTAAATCTCTTTAGTGTTAAGGCACTTTAAATGACATCTTATTTTGTGGTGTGTGTGTGTGTGTGTGTGTGTGTGTGTGTGTGTGTGTGTGTGTTACTGTACAGGAAAACTTTTGGAAACTGAACACAAATAATGACTAAAGTAGAATTCACTCATTTGACAAGTATTTTTTGAGCACCTACTAATGTGTAAGTTCTCTGTCTAGTTTCAGCAAATAGGTGACAGAGAGGTTGTGAGGATATGGGTATAGAAGGTACCACTCACTGAGGAAGTGCTGTCTGATTCCATATGCAAAGATGCTGAGGCAGTAGCAGAGCAACAATTAATTCGACAGATTTCTATGTAAAGGTTAGACCAGAAAGAGGCACTTGGTGTGTTCATAGGAAACCAAAGGCCAATGTGGCTTGAGTTGATCAAAGAATGGGGGAATAGTATGAAGTGAGGCCAGAAGTATAATAGGGAACAAGGGTGACTTTGGCTATGAAAGAAACAAGCCTTTGTAACCTTTGAATGGGAAGAAAGTGTTATCAGAGTGGTCACTCAAAGCATCTCTAGCTGTTTGGCTCAGAACAAACTTTTGGGACATAAGTACTGGGTTGAGAGGGCCTGAAGTGACAGATGGTAATTAAGAACAAGAAAACAAGAAGGAAGATAGAGAATTAGAAATGGTTTGGAGTGAAGGCAGTGGATTTCTGGACATGCTAGAAGTAGAAACAAGCCAATGAGAGAACAAGAGCAGGAAGGAGAGTGTGTGTGGATGTGTGTTTGTGTATGGTGTGGATCTGTAAGAGATATAGAGACAGACACACACAAAAAGTCAGAGAAAGACATAGAGACAAAGAGAGGAAAAAAGACAAGAGATGGATAGAGAGGCAGAGACAATTCTACAGTGATACTTATGAGACATTATGTTGGAAAAAAAACCTTTACAACTTGCAGGGGGGTGGGGAGGGAAGCGGGAACAAATGGAGGAAAGGGTAACACTGTTCAAAAATAAATTTGGGGCTGGGGATATGGCCTAGTGGCAAGAGTGCCTGCCTCATATACATGAGGCCCTGGGTTCGATTCCCCAGCACCACATATACAGAAAATGGCCAGAAGTGGCGCTGTGGCTCAAGTGGCAGAGTGCTAGCCTTGAGCAAAAAGAAGCCAGGGACAGTGCTCAGGCCCTGAGTCCAAGCCCCAGGACTGCCCCCCCCCCCAAAAAATGTACTCATTATCTTACTTATGTGACTGTACCCCTCTGTATTTTAAATAATATTCACATTTAACAAAAAGGAAGGAAGGAAGGAAGAAAGGAAGGAAGGGAAGGAGGGAGGGAGGGAGGGAGGGCGGGAGGGAGGGAGGGAGGGAGGGAGGGAGGGAGGGAGGGAGGGAGGGAGGGAAAGGAAAAAAGGAAGGAAGAAGGAAGGGAGACAGAGAGAGACGGAGAGAGAGACAGAGAGACAGAGAGAGAGAGAGAGACAGAGATTGGCAGAGAGAGAACAGAGGAGTGTAGAATAACTTCAAGGACTCAAGGCCCAGGGGGAAGATGTGGCTTTTGTCATCTAAGGCCGGGCACTGTAAGTGAAGTGATTTTAGGTGAAGCTGGTGAGGAAGGAAGCTTTGATTTGGCCATGCTGACTCAGACCTTTGCTGTGGACTCAGGGGGATTTGCTGAGAAGTTGGTTGAACTTCAAGCTGAAGTTTTAGGAAACAGACATATTGTAAAACAAGAGCCTTTGAAAAGGCAGGCATTAAGAAAAGTCATCAGCCATTTATATTTTTATCTTAGTCATTGATTGTCCTGTTGTTTTTACATTTCAGAGCTGAAGGCAAATCCAATGTGCTGTTTATAGATTTGCTAGTAGGAAAATAGCACCATCTTGTGGATATCCATGCACAGATTCTTTAAGAAAATGTATGCAAACATGACATGTGGCTACCTTCTGAAAGCACTTAATTATATTTAATTTTTTAACAATGCTTTCTAATCAACAAGTAATAATTGTGCAAATTTATGGACATGTACTTGGATGTTTTAATCTGTGTATACCTTTTACAGAATTCATTGAGGTAATTAATGTATCCATCACTTCACCAACTTCTATTTTTGTGGTGAGAAAGGTTTTTAAAAAATCTCCACAAATATTTTTAGTATGTAGGATATTAAAAACTCAAGTGCTAGACAACATAAGGAGGTAATTAATTAGTAGGATAAATTATAATATGATTCTTGAAATAACTACTGATTCTCTGAAAGCTCGAATAAATCCTTGAGTTTATTTGTGTAAGATGTGCCAGGTTCCATAATAATTGACAAAACCTGAAGCCAATCAAGCAATGTAATTCTACTGCCTTAGACTTCTTCCTGGACTTCATGAATTAAATTATTTTTTAACCCTTAGATAGCATATATATATGTATATATATATTTATCCAGATTCTGTGCTAACTTATAAAAAGATGTGCTTCTGTCTTACTAGTTTGCTGGACTTACTATCAAAAATCAAGGGCCATTAAAATTGGAAATTATAGTAGTAATATAATACATAGTAGCTTTTTATGGCACTTACTAACTTTTAGCCCGTAATTTCAAATTGAGTTTTCTGATGTTGCTTCAGGAATTCTCCAGCAGAGGAATTATTTCTTTTTACAGAAAGTATTCTTAGTTTTGATGCAAAAATATTAGTTAAAATACTGTTTTTGTGGAAATAATTCTCATCTTTCATTTTTATTTTTATTGTGATTTTCTAAACATCTCAAATGCAAGTATGTTTATTTGCTATTTGTTTGTGCCATGGTTTGATCTCAGAGTTGCAAGAATTCAACTACTTGAGCCACACTCCTAAACCTTTAGTTAGTTCACAGATAGTGGTGTTTTGTTTTTGCCCTGGTCTGGTTTCAGACCATGGTATTCTTACCTAGTATTTCTACTAGCCCTATAGCTGGGATTATAGACATGTAATACCAGCCCCAACACCATTAGTCCTTAATATATATCTACTATAGGTTTCTTTTTTTGTTTTATTTTTTTCTGTTTTTTAAGGGAGGGAGAAGGATTATTGATATTTGAGCTCTGGACATTGTTTTAGCTTTGTAAGTACTCTTACCATTGATACACACTTTCACCTTGATTTATGGTGGTTACTTTTGAGCTAAGATTATTTTCTTGCCCAGGCACTCTATCTTACTATGTTAGGAGTTTTGTTTCAGCTATGATAACAGGGTTATGACACTCTATCCAGTTCTTCCCTGAGAAGGGTTCTTATAAACTTTACAGTCCAGGTTGGCCTTGAAATTCAATCTTCCTATCTCAGTCTCTGAGTAGCAATTGTTATCAGTGTGGCCACTGGTGTTTGGGTTATGTATTTTTTATATAGTTTTGGGGACAAGGTGGATTAAAAACAATGGAACACATAGAGAAAAGTATACCAGTCAGCACCTATGTAATTCTAGTTTTTATCAGTGAAAGAAGAAAACTCAGTATTTTCTGATACTTGACTTGGGTGCAAGGGTATAAAGTTTCATTCTAAACCATACACACATTTTCCACATTCCCAAAAGCAATTTAAAGGGATAGTTCTAGAAATAATAGAATTGCAAACAATTAAGAATTACATGACATAGAAAGTGATAAGAAAACCATTTGAAAATGATGTGCATAGACATTATGTTCAGTTTCAGTATGTCCTTAAGGGGGACACCAGTGTAAGGACACACATGCAAATGCATGCACCACTACTATAAAGAAATAATGGATCTTCTTTGCCGGATCTGTCTTGGTAGTTGCATTGGTATGGTATTTTGAAAGCCAATTCTTATGAGTTGTATAGGACAGAATAAATGGGTAAATATATAGATGCCACTGTGACCCAATATGTTCACTGTGGGAAAAGGAGACATAATTTTCAAATACAGGAATTTGATAAATATGTCTGTGGTTAATGGATTTAAATTGGATCTTTAAATATGAACTCTGTCTCTCTCACCCTCTCTCTTTACACTCACCCTTGCACACCCACACATACCCTTTCCCCAGACACTATGTATTTCTCTCCCTCCCTATCCACAAAAGGCCATAAAAGAAAAGGAAAATATTAACATTCATGGACATCAAATTCCAAGATCTTGGTTTCTAAACTACACAATAATGTCAAGAAGCCAGGACAGCATTCAGAAATTAATTATTTCACAGCTGCACGGAAAATAAGTAAGGCAAATCTGAAACATCTTCCAATGGCAGAAAGCAAACTGGTGAGCTTCTAGGAAAATTATAGGAGAGACTCTAATCTCCTCTTGTTGTCCAAATTTGGGGTAGTCGGAAAATCATTGAATGATGAAGATACGAGTTTGCAGAGAACATGATTTATTATATTAGATACAATGGCAATAAATGTGAGTTAGAAATTCACCATTTTATAATCAACCTCATAACTGATTCAGGCAAAGTGTGTCAACTCAGAGTACAATCATTGAGTGGAAAATGTCTTAGGAACATGATGTCTAATTGGCCACAAGTATCACCAGAGATTCCATAAAACAAAGAAAAGGTAAAGGTATCTCAACAGTGACCAATATCACTTATACCAAGTAGATAAGGTTAATATCACTGATATTGAGGTAAACTTTATATATTCCTTGATAGAATACAATGAAAAGTCATACCACCCTCTAATATTGTATAGTTGATATAAATTTTTATCCTGAAAATAACAATGAAAATGTATTTAGACAAACCGATGAAGAATCCCATAACACAACTGCTTAGACAGTAGAAATGTGAATGCCGTCATACATGAGATGTGGGCTGTGTTAGATCAAAGGACCTAAAAAGACAAGTATGATATTTTTACATTAATTTTTATTTGATAGTTTAATCAGCTGAAAGAGATAAATAATGCAAACCTGAGATTTTGTAAAATTATCTCTTTTCTACTTTCTGTATCACTCCCTTTCTTTCTCTCTATTAATCTCCCTCCCTCCCTCGCTCCCTACCTCCCTCCCCTCCTTTCCTCTCTGTCTCTCTCTTCAAAGGCCTTCTGCTTACTAAACATACTTGAGCTATACCCCAACCCTTTTGTTTTATTTTGTTTTGGGGGTAAGTCATCATTAACTTTGTCTTGCTCTTGTAATACTCCTTCCTCCACCACCCTCGGATAGCTGTAATTACAGGCTGCACCACTATGCTCAGCATGTTATTTTTTGTTGTTTCAATTTGATTTTTTACTATTATGATTTAGATATAAAATTCCCGCTCATAAGCTCATCAGTTTGGGGGAATTATTTAGGAAAGAATTTGAAACTTTAACAGGTGGGGCCTAGGCTGGAGGAAACAAAGCAAGTTGGTGGGGGCATGTGTTTGGGGCTGTCTTTTTTTATAATTTTATTTATTTATTTATTTATTTATTTATTTATTTGTTTATTTATTTTTGCCAGTCCTGGGCCTTGGACTCAGGGTCTGAGCATGTCCCTGGCTTCTTTTTGCTCAAGGCTAGCACTCTGCCACTTGAGCCACAGTGCCACTTCTGGCCTTTTTCTATATATGTGGTGCTTGGGAATCAAACCCAGGGCTTCATGTATATGAGGCAAGCACTCTTGCCACCAGGCCATATTCCCAGCCCCTTGGGGCTGTGTCTTGTCCAAGCTCTGCTCTGTCTATCTGCTTCCTGTCTGGCATAAGCAGAGAAGCCACCTTGTCCTGCTTCCCCATCACCATGATTTTCTGTTTCACCATGAGTTCAACATGAATAGAGCCAGGGCTTATGGCCTAAAACTTCTGAACTCATAAGCCATACTGAATGACAAATATCATGAGTATGATAATACTACTGTACTTAGATGCAGGAGAATATCCTTGTTATTAGGATACAATGTGCAAAATACCATGTTGCTTAAATAAAATACCTAGGGATAAAATATTATTGTGTTTCTAATTTACTGTCAGGTTTTTCTGAAAAAGAAAAATCTATGTATCATTATGCCTAAATCTTACCTTTTATCTAAATTGTGATAGTATTTTTGTATGTATCTCCAGTGTCTCAAACTCAGAATCCTCTCACCTCAGCCCCCTGAGTGTTTGAGCTGCATAAATACCAGCATATGCAGATATACTTTACACATGCTTCATGTCAAGTCCAGGAAAATAAGGTATTCTATTGTGTGTATTCATATGTAGAAGTAGATAGATAGATAGAGATAGATAGATAGATAGATGATAGAAAAATAGAAAGATTGAGTGGTAGGTATATATAGTCTTTGAAATTGAAAGGCCAGAAAATACTTCTCAAATTAACTAATATGTGTAATACAACACATATTCCATGCAGATGATTTATACATAGTCTACTTTTGACGATATGCAAGTTTATGTTCCAGTAATTTTGCTATTATTATTATTAATGGTGTGTGTGTGTGTGTGTGTGTGTGTGTGTGTGTGTGTGTGTGTATGTGTTTGGCGAGTCAGTACTGGAGCCTGAACTAAGGGACTGGGTATTGTCCTTTAGCATTTATCCTCATGGTTAGCCCTCTACCAATTGAGCCACAGCTCCACTTTTGGCTTTTTGGTGATTAATTGGAGCTAAGTTCGAGTCTGACTTTTCTGCTTGTGCTGGCTTTGACCTGTGATCCTCGGATCTCATCCTCCTGAGTAGCTAGGATTATAGGCTTGGGCCACTAATGTCTGGGGTTTTGCTATATTTTTAAATTGAGATTTCAGAAATATAAATATAATCCTATTGGAGTTAAAATGGGGGAAAGATTTCATTTGAATAATTTAATCAAATTTTCTTTTTTGAGATTGTGATTAGAAAAGTAAAGTACAAAGGGGTTACAGTTCGATAAATCAGGCAATGAGTACTTATTTCAATTATCTTCAAGTGGATTTCTCTTTTCTTTCATAATTCTTAGCCTCTGTCTACACCTGGCAATGAACGTCTCATTCACTAGGAGAGGGAATTCTGAAAGCTTTTACCTTGTTTCTCTTGGTAGTGTAGCTGTTTCCTTTGCATTAATTAGATTTAGCAAAATTGCCTTACATTCCATTTTGCTTTAACAGAGAATGCATTGAGAAAGGGTCTAGGAAAGGAAAGGCATCTATAAACAAGGAAATACTTAACTGCAACAAAAAATAGGCACAATGTTTGGCTATAATAAGTTGAAATTACGTTAATTTGGGTGGGGAAGTTTTCCTGACTGTATGAAGATATTCTGATTTATGGTACCCCCTTGGTCAAATTTCAGTGCAATATTCTCAGTGTATACAAATTCAGCCAAATTAAAATTGAACGTGAATATTTTTTAAAGAGAAATTTCTCAGTTTCTACTAGAAATTAAAATTATTTCTACATGTGATATGATTATTCTCTGTTTTGGATGTGTGTTTACCGTAGATGATTGTAATAAAATACCCACTATAATATTGTCTGTATAGTGAAAATCTACTGTAGTTGATATCATTTAATAAGATGAATTTTTTTCAGCATTAACCAAATACCAAGTGTGGTGCTGGACAACATGATATAATATAAATGAGATGATGTGATTAGTATACAGAATGGACAAGAGAAATATTTATAAATTTCTGCATGCTGAGATCCCCCTTTATTATCACTCTATAGATCCCAGGACTCTATCAATCCTTGTAAGGATCCCTGATGGCTCTTGCAGGATACTTTTTTTTTTTTTAAGCTGATACAAAAGTGCTGTATGAGATGGGAAGCCATTTCCCTCAGGTTGCAGTATAAAAAGGAAGTGAGACAGTGATTACTATGCCTTCTCCCCGACAGTACTCTGTTATTTTCAGATGTTTCATGGGGATCTGTAATTATGTGCCTTTTAATCACATGTTTAAAGAGAAATGTGTTCCAAACTTTTCTTGATGGCAGCTTTGCTCTTATAGTTCTCACAAGCCGCCTTCCACCTTCTCCTTTTTTTTATATAGTTCTTTTTTTATTGTCAAGCTGATGTACAGAGAAGTTACAGTTTCATACATTAGGCATTGGATACATTTCTTGTACTGTTTGTTACCTCCTCCCTCATTACCCCCCACCCCGTTTCCCTTTCCCCCATGAGGTGTTCAGTAGATTTACACTAAACAGTTTTGCAAGTATTGCTTTTGTAATCGTTTGTCATTTTTACCCTGTGTCTCTCAATTTTGGTATTCCCTTTCAGTTTCTTAGTTCTAATACCTGTATACACGGTTTCCAATGTACTCAGATAAGATACAGAGATAGTGCAGGTACAACCACAGAAAAGGGATACAAGAGGATCATCAACAATAGAAGCTACGGTTTCACATAGCATGTTGAAAGTAATTACAACAGTGATATAACAGTCATTTCCATAACATGGAGTTCACTTCACTTAGCATCATCTTTTGTGTTCATAAGGGTATAGCTATTGGGCTCTTGTGATCCTCTGCTGTGACTAGCCTAAACCTGTGATAGTTATTCCCTATGAGGGAAACCATAGAGTTCATGTTTCTTTGGGTCTGGCTCACTTCACTTAGTATAATTTTTTCCAAGTCCTTCCATTTCCTTATGAATGGGGCAATGCCATTCTTTCTGATAGAGGCATAAAATTCCATTGTGTATATGTACCACATTTTCCTGATCCATTCATCTAATGAGGTGCAACTGGGTTGGTTCCAAATTCTAGCTATGACAAATTGTGCTGCGATGAACATTGTTGTGCTGGTGGCTTTAGTGTGTTCTTGTTTGTGGACTTTTGGGTAGATGCCCAAAAGTGGGGCTGCTGGGTCATAGGGGAGCTCTATGTTTAGCCTTCTGAGGAATCTCCATGTAGCTTTCCAGAGTGGCTGAACCAGTTTACATTCCCCACAACAATGAAGTAGGTTTCCTTTTTGGCCACATCTCCTCCAACATTTGTCATTGTTAGTTTTCTTGATATAGGACATTCTTACTGTGGTGAGATGGAATCTCAATGTTGTTTTGATTTGCATTTCTTTTATGACCAGTGATGTAGAGCACTTTTTCATATGTCTCTTGGCCATTCTCATTTCCTCATCAGAGAAGTCTCTTTGTAAGTCTTTAGCCCACTTGATGAGGGGGCTGTTGGTTCTTTGCAGTCTTGTTTATGGAAGAATGTAATTTTTTTAGTTCTGCATATATTTTAGATATGAGGCCTTTGTCCATTGTATGGCCGGGAAGGATCTTTTCCCAATCTGTGGGCTTTCTGTTTATCTTGCGAGCTATGTCATTTACCCTGCAGAAGCTCTGCAGTTTGATGCAGTCCCATTTGTCCATTCTTTCTTTGATTGAAGATCCAGTATTAAACCCACAGAACTATGCCTGCTTAATCTTTGATAAAGGAGCTAAAAAAATAGGATGGAAGAAAGACAGCCTCTTTAACAAATGGTGCTGGCAAAACTGGTTCAACACATGCAACAAACTAAACATAGATCCTTATATATCACCCTGCACCAAAATCGATTCCAAATGGATCAAAGACCTCAAAATTAAAAGAGATACCCTGAAAACACTAAAGGAAGGAGTAGCAGAAACACTTGGGTACCTTGGCACAGGATGGAACTTCCTTAACAAAGACCCAGAAATGCCTTCCACCTTCTTTTGAATGTATGCCAAGGAAAGAAAGTCAAAGTGTTGCTACAAGAAAGAAGTATGGCTGACCTCTGAGGCTGCCCATTGTTCCCTTCACTAAGCACATCAAATCTGCTTATAAAAAGAATTTGCAGGGGCTGGGGATATGGCCTAGTGGCTAGAGTGCCTGCCTCGTATTCATGAGGCCCTGGGTTCAATTCCGCAGCACCACATATACAGAAAATGGCCAGAAGTGGCGCTGTGGCTCAAGTGGCAGAGTGCTAGCCTTGAGCAAAAAGAAGCCAGGGACAGTGCTCAGGCCCTGAGTCCAAGGCCCAGGACTGGCCAAAAAAATTAAAAATAAAAATAAAAAAATAAAAAAGAATTTGCAAATAAGTAACAAAGACATGCAATACATAAAAAAGGCAGTTCAAATTCCAGTACTGCCAAATGAACCCAAAATACTACATTTTTGTAAGTGTTGGCTACATGTAATAAAATAAATCTCTCAAATTGATTCTCGTATTCAGCTGAAATTTTGTATCCATTGATAGCAGTCTTTTTTAAAATTATGTAATTCATTTGCTTTATTTTCTATGCTTTTTTAAAAATAATTTCAACATATTCTTCCTCCTATGGAAGGATATTTGTGTTATTTAATTTGACTTCCATGTAGTTGAAATATTTTTCTATAATTTTATTGGTCATTTATTAGTTGATACATATTAATATCATTTGTACAGATTTTTAAACCAGGATATAGTCTTTTTAATTTCTGCCCCACCTCCCTCATTACAAATAACCATTAGGCATTGAGTTGCCTACCAAATAACTATTTCTGGACATTCTTTCGATCTCTCATTTTGTATACTCAGATACTATAACTTTCTATGCTCACACATATCTCTCCTCTAGTAATTCATAATTTTGTAAATTTTATACTCATTTAATCAGTTGTATAGTGGAAAGTCTTGTGATTTCTTTAGAATGTGTTTATCTCTCATTTTGCAAATGTAATATATGGCCATCCATCAAATTCGATTCTTAGGAGTCTTTCCATCTTATGGCCATGGTCTGGCTTTGGGTCCTTATCTTCTTCTACCTAGATCATCTTACTGGGTTCATATATGAGTTGTGTACCTCAAAGAGATGAACCTGTGTTGGTACCACTTTGCTTCCGGAAGTAAAAAAAAAACACTTCATAACATTAGTCAGTGCTTCCTAATTTATGTAAAATTTACTTACTAACTTTAACTAGAACTTATATTGAACACTGTTCAGATTAGAGTTATATACTTTTTTCCATCCATATACACACATGTATGCCTGTGTACACTTTATGCATATATATACTTTATACATATATATACACATATACATATATTTGTACATAGATATGCATACATGTGCATTTTCATTCATATCTATACATATATATGCATAACTTGCATATGTATATATATAAAAATATATAAATGTTTCTCAAAATGTCCAAACATGGTACTGATCCAAAGTCTTGACATTTATTCTTTTATATCTAAGAACTTCCCTCATATATATTGAATTACTGGAGTTGCTTTGCATGTGAGACTCCGTTTGTTTATTATTTCTTCTCCATTCCCAAGAGCAGGTCAGTGCTCAATGTTTTGGAATGAATGCATGAACAGAGCAATATTACTTTGTAAATTGAAATACTTTTCCAACTTCCATGTCTGAATAACTCATTTTTCTCGTCAGACCAAAATCCACTCATTTTTTTATAAGACATTTCTTTTTGTTTATTTGTTTGAAATATAGTCTCGTTACATACCCAGGCTGGTCTAGAACTCACAATTCTCCTTTCTGAACCTCTCAAATGGCAGAATTACAACCATGGACCACCATAACTGTCTTAAGAGGCAGTTATTTTATTATAAGGATTTAAATGTCACCATCTGCAAAGCTAATATTGTACCTTTCAACGTTATTTCAGTATGTCATTCATAAAGTCTTTTATATGGTATAATTTGTATATAACCAGACTATTGAGGTACTAAAATATACTCAACTTATTGAATTGAATAATTAATTAGCTAAAAATTTAAAAGTACTAAGTAAAATCATTTTTTTCTCACAGAAAATAAAGCACTTTTTTCTTGCCTATAGTTATATTTTAGTCTAAGGACTTGCTATATGTTCACACAGAAATACACAGAAGTTCTGGGCAGTCGGACTCAGCCTGATTTGACAAATGTGAATTTAATTCACCTGACAGGGCATAATGAAATCTGTGTACAGAATCTACCTTCCTTAAAAGATCTCCATTGCAAATAAAGAGCACTACACTGTCCTCCTAGATCTGAGTGAAACCTCTTAGAACTTTAACAACTTAATCTGGAGCTTTTCTCCTAAATAGTCAAATTGTTCAGGAAAGTACCTTTGTGAAACATTTTAAATAACATAATTGTGGGACAATTACACTGAACACATTGAACAATTTTCCACTGAGAAGAAACTGTTCTTCCGGGAGGAAAATATCACTGAGCTGAATAGCACACTGGAATAACAATGCAGAAACCTCGTAACCAGAATGTCCTTTCTTTCTAGTCAAATTAAAAACTCAACTTTACCACTGCTAAAGTCACTGAAGAATATACTTTATTATGTCTCTATAGTCATGAAAATAGATCCTGAATGAATGGGGTCATACATTAATGACTTCCTTTATTCTTTGACTCGAAAGTTAAACCTCATGTCCCATAGGCCTCTTCCCAAGGTCCCATATTTTTTGCTCGTTTTTTTTTTTTTAGCTCTATCTATGGTTTCAGATATTCTTAGATTCTGACTTAGCATTTAAAATGAGGCATCCTTCTTTGTCCATGAGCTGGCATCACCATGACAATTATCATATGTGTTTCTTATTGCTTCTTCTACTGGTGGCAATTGACACCTATTGTCTGCCTTTAACATAGACTATGCTTTGTTCACTTGTCTGAGTTTGAAGCAATTGCCTTCCCAGATAATAATATTATGAAATATTTAATTGTAGAGATGGTCCCTCTTTCATGTCTACCTCAAAATGACAGGTGCAATTTGATTTCCACTATTTGAGAAAACTTGCACATTTTTGGCTCTGACTCTCTGCTGTGAGATTGAAGAGAAATATTGTCACAATTGGTTCTTGATTGGTCTTCTTTTGCCAAGTTTTCTGGAAAGTTAATGGAATGACAGAGACTAGGTCACTTAATTTTGAAAGCTTCTTATCCAATCTTTATAACAAGACCAGTTTAAATATTTCAGCTTAAAATAATTGTACAGAATTAAACAAATCTAATTAATTATATTATAGCTGTAATCAGATCTGTATTATTATCATTGAATGGAATGAACTTTTGACCAATTACTATAAAACTAGCAATAATAATAACTTACATGACTTATAAGCCTTTAGTATTTGTCCATAACCATGTGAAGCATTTACATGTATTATATGTGTTCATGTATATATTTTAGTTTGAAGTTCAATTTATTTTACCAACTACAATGACATATTATTTATTTATATTTATAAAATATCTCACAAGTTTTTAGATTATATTATTTCTAAATGTTCATATATTTAATAAATAGTACAACAAACCTGAAGTTTCAGTTATAATTATACACTGGCCTTTGTAATAGTAATAAAATGCAACTTTTGCCAAATAATAATTTCAAGTGTATCTGAAATAATTATATCATGATTGATGATTGTAAATATAGATGAAAGAATTAGACAGATGTGTCACGAAAGGGAAACTCAAATAATTGAAGCCACTAAATCACCATAACTGTAAATTTTCACTGAAGACTTTTAGAAATATAAAAAAGAAACATTTTAAAATTTATGAGTTTATTCTAATTGCATTAGAATCATATATATGCATATATAATTTTATAATCAGAACAATCTCAATGAGTTGAATTGTACAGAATTCCAATAAAGTACTTCATAAATTTTCATTTGTCAGGGCTGGGAATGTGGCTTAGTGGCAGAATGCTTGCCTCCCATGGATGAGGCCCTGGGTTCAATTCCTCAGTACCACATAAACAAAAAAAACAAGTAAATTTTCATTTGTAACTGTACTTATAGATAGTATAGTTATCTTTCTGTCTTGATGAAGACTTTAACTCAATATCTATTGGATATCCTGTTTAAAGATCATATGGTGCCATCACAGTAAGCACTGAGTTTATTGTATCATGTATAAAAGAACAATTTGAGCCAAATGTTAAACTAATAAAATATTTTTTTAGTTGGGTGCAGCTTCAATATTAAATAACTCAGGTCTCTAAAATGTAAATAATCAAATCTAGACATTATTTTAGGATTTTTCAAAATGAACAAGAAAAAGAGAAAGGAAGGAAGGAAGGAAAGAAGGAAGGAGGGAGGGAGGGAGGGAGGGAGGGAGGGAGGGAGGGAAGGGAAGGATGAAGGAAGGAAGAAAGGGAGGAAGGCCAAAAGGAAGAGGGAAAAGAAAAGAACAAGCATACAGGGAGAGTAGTTTATCTGGCAGTTCCACCAGTGATTAGGGACATTTTTGGAAGCCTTGAGGTCTCAAATGTGGGTCAATAGCCAGGATAATTCCAGAGACTTGGTTCTCCCTTTATAACCTGTGTCTTCCCAATAGTAGCGTTCCTTGTTTCCACCAGATCTCATCCCAACACAGACAAGCTCTCCTCTGTTCTGGTTTCTCCTCTGTCTGGTCTATCACTCCTGACCCTACTCCCTTAATCTCTTAGCCAATTCTTTCATGCTTAGGTTGATTCATAACTTTTCTTTTCAGGCCTTGTTTGGTGTGTCACCTCTGGCTTTCTGCAACCATCTGGATTATGTGCTGTTAGTGGTTGTCCTGTACATGTTCAGGTTTAGCAGTATTAACGAATACTGCTCCCCTCTCCATGACAGTAACTCCTCCAAATTGTGACAACAGAAGTCTCTATGTATGCTTGAATGCCCCTTGGGGGGTGGGGGTGGGGAGAGGTTTCCAGCACTGATGGAAACACTTAGAAACTTTCCCCCACGCTTCCTCCATCTCACAGTTAAACTCACCTGTGGAGATAAAGAGCCCCTCCCTGTAACAGCTTCCCAGGCAGTGTCTTACATGGAGTTAAATATCACCATGGCATTAGAGTTAAATATCATCATGGCTCTAAGCCTTAAGGGAGATGAAATAAACCAAATTCAAGATACAATTTCGTTTTATTTTGTTAGTTTGTAGGAATTTATTTATTTATTTGACTTAGAGGGACCTTGTAGTAATAGCATCTGTAGTAGTGAAGAATTTATTAAAAATTTAAGTTTCTTCACTTTTATATCTGTTTATATGTGGTTAAATCCAAGTAAAATATATGACACATTTTAATTTAATATGTAATCATTAAATGTGATTTAATTTTTGTAGAAAGAAATTCTATCCCTATCTTCTTCTATTTCTGTCAGTATATATGGGAGAGAGAGTGAGTGAGAGAGAGAGAGAAAGAGACAGAGAGAGACAGAGACAGAGAGACAGAGAGAGAGAGAGACAGACAGAGAGAGAGATTTTCTATTTTCATGGGCAATTTAAATTCCAGAGTGTCAACTTTGTAATGTTTTTCAGGTGGCTAAATGAGTTAATGTTTATTAAAGGTTTTCAAATGTCAGTTAAATACACAATGTGATTAAAGGCCATATACATTACCTTCCTCCAAGTTTCCTCACATATTATTATATTGATGGTGGTGATGGTTTTATGAATACATACATATCTATTTCAGATGCATTGCATTGCACATTTTAAATATAGAAAGTTGAATTATTCCTTATTATACCTCAATAAAGACAAAGAACTTTTCCTAGCAAGTAAATTAAACTCGAATCACATGTTCTTCTCCTAGTTATAAAAAAGTTACTTTGGTAAGATGGTTATTTGAAGTGTTTATCACTTAATTAAATTTTGTTGACTATAATTAAGTAGTTCTTCTTGCATTGGTTAGAGTTTTTAATAATGAGTATATTGGATAAATACAAACCATGTATCACAGCTTCTTAGAAGGAAGCATTTTGATACTCATTTATTCAATATTCATTTATAACTTTTTTCAGTGAGTATGTCATTCTTCATTAAACAGACTTCTGATTTAATATTTCTCATTGAAAATCTCTGGATGCCATCATTTTGTATTTGACAGGTCTATATTGCTATCATTCACTATAACTATGACAATGAATTCTGTAACTTTCACGTTTTGTATTTCATTTCTCTATCTAGAAAGAACTCATACATTAAATGAATCCTTCCTCATTTTACTTAATAGTGGGATACAAGTTAAGAGCATTGTTGTTTCATCTCTATGAAATATAACTGCTCCTAAATGGTTTAGTTGAACTATTTTTCACATAGAGGGTGTGTCACATTTTTAAAATTTCCTCTGAGTCATACTTATTTTGTTGGCTTTTCAGTATGTTTATTTCTGTTTCTGCATCTGTGTATTCTCTGAATAGGACAAGTTCCATCCATTTCTGTAGCTTAATGACAAGCTCTTCTGTTCCCCCAACCCCCTATAAAAGTAATCACTCTCACACAAAGTAATCTCTCTAGCAGTTTTAATACTTTAAAAACTAGCAATCAGGGATTTTAATGCCTTACAAAGTAGATTATGAGTTAATGAAAAATATTCTCACCTATAATATTAAAGCTACTATTGCATGGTGCCAATGTGAAATACTCACTTTCTAAAATTACGTTTTTTAAACAAAAATGAACAAGTTATTTCTAACTTTCTAATACTGATTTTTTGTAATAGTGGCTGTCTGTCCCAATGCCTGTTTTGTTTATGGATTTGGGGAAAAGTATTGATTTCGAAAGTCTACCTAAAAGACTTGGAAGCAGAGACTAGGATCATTATATTTCTATCTCGTTTAGCCTAAGTATATTCTTATTCAGGACATACCTTTGTAATAACTCCAATCCATTAAGATCCCTATTGAATACCATTTCTTTTCCACAATTACGACTTTACTCCATATTTAACCCTTTCTTCATTAGCTTCCAATGTAGCCCAACTTTTGTCTCATAAAGCTGTCTGTCAAATCCTCAGCTTGGGTTTTCAAAACACCTCATGACATCTGACCTGGTCACTTCCTCTGATATAGATTCTATAATACTCACGGGATTTCTTGTGGTTAATTGGAAAGGCCACAGCATTTATCACAGCAGGTTTGTATCCAATATCATCCTTGGATACTTTCTGGAAGCTGACTGTACAACACAGCACATATCAAATTCTATTTTCACTATTTCTTCTCTTTCTACTTCGGTTGCCTTTTAAATTAAAGCTTTAGCTTTACAAGTGTAAATGTTTTACAGATTATATCATTTAATCCCTTGATGAGGGTTAGAAAACCGAAGTGAACTCATTAGCGTTCAGAGTTGAGACTGAGTACGTATTTACAAATTTTACATCACACGGTACGTTTTTCACCAATACCATGTAGTCTCACAGTTTTACGTTGCTATATAATTACATACTTAATTTTTCTATTACTTTACATTTGTTACTGTATAAGTCTTTTTTTTTCTACAGTGGCAGAGTTATCTAGTAAGACAGGATTACACGTGAATAACCTCCAAACTTCTTACCCAATCAAAGCCATAGAAATAGTGTGTGTGTTCTCTCTTTGTGTATAAATAGGTGTCTACACTCACTTGCACACATATCAGTGTGCATGTACATGTTTGTATGTCTATGTACACACACATGAACACACACACACACTCACATTTATAGAAGCCAAATAATGGTAATGATGCTTAGATCAACACTGATTATACCTATCATGTCGGTCCAACCTACTAATATAGTAAGCTACATTATCTAGGTCATGTAAATACATTCTATGTTTTTTTTTCTTTTTTTAGTGAAAACACTCAACTAATGATTCATTTCTCAGGATGTATCTCCCTCATTCAGTAGCATTACTCTATAATGGTGTGTGTGTGTGTGTGTGTGTGTGTGCACGCACATTCACCATGTTTGAATAGTATTCTAATAACAACACCATATATCAAGTTTAGGCTCTGTTAGAGAATCTTCTGAAGCTTTGCTAATGTTTCATTTTAAATAAGTATCAAATAAAATATTGAGTTGTACTGTAGTTTCCTTTTCCATCGACTAAAAATTATTGTTATTCTAACCCATCACTTCCCTATGTTTTGCTTTCCACAGGACGAAAAGGCAGGCCTCTGTAGGTAACAAATACTTTTACATTTCTTCTACTAAAATCCATACCTATAGGAAGATCCTGATGACCACAGATGAGTGCTACAAAAACTTTTACATGTGTTTTGGGGGCTTGCCTTCTTTTATCCTTGTGGTTCGCTCTATAATTCCCTCATGTAACTGAAATGATGTAGCTAAGTTTATGAAGGGAGTAGGTCTTCCTAGAAGACTGCATAGTTGTCTTATTCATTTCCTGGTAGTCTCATTGGTAAATTTATAAGACAGCTAATGTGCATAAGTTGGAGAAGGAGATCTTAAGAAACAGCTGCTGTTAAGATAGTGGTGTGAAAACCACATGTCTGAGACATAAAATACACTTAGAAAAGCAAGAAGAACAAAGGCGCCTTACAGAGAATTGCCCTTTTACAAGAGAGCAATCCCTCTGGAACATCAAGTTAGTAATCTAAACTATACTTTACTATTAAAACTACTCATGCTTAAAATAAGTTGTCTTAGTCATTAATTAAATCATAAAACCACTGAATAAACTATCTGACATCTTTATAAAATGGGGATTTAATTATAAACTTGAATCTTGGCAATGTTGCTTGAAACGAAACTTAAAACTGTGACCATAAATGTGCATACTCAATAAAACATAACCTTTTTCCATTTAGTAGCAACACTTCCCTCTTTTAAGGGGTTTCCTTTTCTTAAGCGTTTGGCATGCTGGATCTATGCTCTACTTTATGAATCCCTAGGAGACATATACCCATCTTCAAATGTTAATACAGCATTCAGAAGACGTATAACTTACAACTTATGGTTAAGCAGAATATTAATTTCGGAAAAAAGTGTTAAGTATCAGTATAATACATTCCCTCTATGTAATTCCACTTAATTCTTTTTTTCAAGGAAACCATAATGTCTACTACTTTTATCAGAAAAAAAAAATTAAAAGAATCTTGCTTATTTTACTCTGGCTCACTTCACTTAGTATAATTTTTTTCCAAGTCCTTACATTTCCTTATGAATGGGGCAATGTCATTCTTTCTGATAGAGTCAGAATTCCATTGTGCACATGTACCACATTTTCATGACCCATTCATCTACTGAGGGGAATCTGTGTTGGTTCCATATTTTAGTGATGGCAAATTGTGCTGCGATGAACATAGCTGTGTTGGTGGCTTTAGTGTGGTCTTGCTTGTAATCTTTTGGGTAGATACCCCAAAGAGGGGCTGCTGGGTTATACTGGAGTTTTCACTCATTGGTAATAATTAATACACTTCTAGGATAGTCCTAGCAGATCACAATAGCTCAATAACTATGTACATATGAACACGGGGATGATGCTAAGTGAAATGAACTCCAAGTTATAGATATAAGTGATGTACCATTGTCATTGGTACATTTTCAATGTACCTTGTGAAATTATGCCATTTTCTTTTGTCTTTCTTCCCCAGAGTTTTACCCCTGATGTCACTGTTACTGATTGCTATGTCCTGGGTATTGTATATATGTTTATTGTAACTACGGAAGGGAAGGCGAACTTCAAAAATGGAGAGTACATTTTGTATCCAACTTGTTACTTCCTCCCTCATTTTTCTTCTTCCTCCCCTTTCCCCATTTTCCTCCCTTCTCACCCTCCATGAGTTGTACAGTTAGATTACTGCATATAGTTTTATAAGTGTTACTATTGCATTGGTTCAACTACATGCAGTAATCTAAATGTACTCATTGCCTTACATATGAAACTGTAACCCCTCTGTACAAGACTTTGACAATAAATTAATTTAAAAAAAGAATCTTGCTCATGTGCTGTAAAAAAAAAATCCCTTTATGCTAAAGAACATTACCTGCTAGAAATATAGTGATTTGGGGAAGGTGTCTGCCTCGGCACTAAGGTAACCTGAACCCTCACAGTGACCACTGAGATGAGCTGAACTCTTACAGTGACCAACACTGGCCGTGATGCAGGCTCACTTTCTAGGAAATTTCCATTCTGGCAAAACCTAGAAGTGACATCTAGACTGTTTTTGCATTAATGAACATAATATTTTCCAAAACATAAAGCTTTTGCTTAATAGAGTTTTTTTTTGAGAAACAACATTAAAGTTAAAAATATAAATGAGGATGGTTCTAGCAGAACACATCATCTACTGCCCCAGTGGCAAAGTCAATCATGGAGAACTCTTAATACCTCCTACTCCAAGTTTTCTTTTTTTTTTTTTTTTTTTTTTTGGTCAGGAAGGAAGTTTATTTAAATCAACATTTTCATCTGCACATCACTCACTCAGGGTAATTATAATTCTAGTATCCTCATTTTTTTTCTTATTTATTGTCAAAGTGATGTACAGAGAGGTTACAGTTTCATACTTTAGGGCATGGGTACATTTCTTGTACTGTTTGTTACCTCTTCCCTCATTCCCTCCTCCCTCCTCCCCTCTTCCCTCTCCCCCCCATGAGTTGTTCAGTTGGTTTACACCAAATGGTTTTGTATGTATTGCTTTGGGAATCGTTTGTCATTTTATCCTTTTTCTCTCGATTTTGATATTGCCTTTCACTTCCCTAGTTCTAATACTAGTATATACAGCATCCAGTCTACTCAGATGAGATACAGTGATAGTGCAGGGGCAACTATAGGAAGAGGATAAGAGAGGATCAACAATAGAAGCTACGGTTTCACATGGCATGTTGAAAGTAATTACAACAGTAATATAACGGTCGTTTCCATAACATGGAGTTCATTTCACTTGACATCATCTTATGCATTCACAAGGGCATAGCTATTAGGCTCTTGTGATCCTCTGCTGTGACTATCCTAAACCTGTGCTAATTATTCCCTATGAGGGAGACCACAGAGTCCATGTTTCTTTGGGTCTGGCTCACTTAGTATAATTGTTTCCAAGTCCTTCCATTTCCTTATGAATGGGGCAATGCCATTCTTTCTGATAGATGCATAAAATTCCATTGTGCATATGTACCACATTTTCCTGATCCATTCGGTTACTGAGGGGCATCTGGGTTGGTTCCATATTTTAGCAATGACAACTTGTTCTGCGATGAACATTGTTGTGCTGGTGGCTTTAGTGTGTTCTTGTTTGTAATCTTTTGGGTAGATGCCCAAAAGTGGGGCTGCTGGGTCATAGGGGAGCTCTATGTTTAGCCTTCTGAGCAATCTCCATGTAGCTTTCCAGAGTGGCTGAACCAGTTTACATTCCCCACAACAATGAAGTAGGTTTTCCTTTTGGCCACATCCCCTCCAACATTTGTTTTTGTTAGTATTCTTGATAAAGGACATTCTTACTGGGTGAGGTGGAATCTCAATGTTGTTTTGATTTGCATTTCTTTTATGGCCAGTGATGTAGAGCACTTTTTCATAAGTCCCTTGGACATTCTCATTTCTTCTTCAGAGAAGTCACCTTTTAAGTCTTTAGCCCACTTGTTGAGGGGGCTGTTGGTTCTTTGAATTTTTGTTTTGTAGGAATTTAATTTTTTTAGTTCTGCATATACTTTAGATATGAGGCCTTTGTCAATTGTATGGCCAGTAAAGATCTTTTCCCAATCTGTGGGCTTTCTGTTTATCTTGCGAGCTATGTCCTTTTCCCTGCAGAAGCTCTGCATTTTCATGCAGTCCCATTTGTCCATCCTTTCCTTGATTTGTAGCATTTCTGGGTCTTTGTTAAGGAAGTTTTGTCCTGTGCCAAGGAGCCCAAGTGTTTCTCCTCCTTCTTGTAGTGTTTTCAAAGTATCTGTTTTTATTTTGAGGTATTTGATCCATATGAAATTGATTTTGTTGCAGGATATAAGGATGTGGTTTTCGTTTGTTGCAGGTGTTGAACCAGTTTTGCCAGCACCATTTGTTAAAGAGGCTATCTTTCATCCATTCCATTTTTTTAGCTCCTTTATCAAAGATTAAGTATGCATAGTTCTGTGGGTTCATTTCTGGGTCTTCAATTCTGTTCCATTGGTCTTCAGGCCTGTTCCGGTGCCAATACCAAGCTGTTTTTATTACTATAGCTTTATAATACAGCTTGAAGTTTGGTACTGTAATTCCTCCAGCACTGTTCTTTCTGCTTAGGATTGTTTTTGCTATTCATGGTCTTTTATTGTAAAGGAAGCAATCCAGAAATTCATATGGAATAATAAAAGACCACAAATAGCAAAAACAATCCCCCAAGTTCTTAATAGAAATCTCCATGAGAATCACAAAGAGTTATCTGCCTACATCACTTCAGAAGAAACTTTGACTTCTTGTGGAGTGTTTTTCTAGTATCTACAACTTGACCACCTCTTTCAAGAAGGTGAACAAATGCTCCAGTTGTGTTGGGATTAAAGTGTTTCCTGGGGTGCTGACACCAGAAAAACCCAAAGAGGACTGAGATTTATTGTCCTCTTATAATCTTAAAATCCTTTAGAGAACTTAGATATTAGAATTCAGTTTGCTCTCAAGGAAGCAGTGAGATTCGTTGATTTACCCGTGGCTCAGCAGATATTATTTGAGTCATGGTCCCACATTACCTACATTAGAAAAAAGAGTGCTTCTTAAAATGCAAGCCTCTAACTTCCCCTCAAATCATCCCTCAAATAACAGTTGATGGGCCTGGAAAATTGCATTTCCAGTAAGTACCTTTTGGTATAATTTAGGTGCACTGAAATTAGGGCTCTCCTTCTTTAAGAAGTCCATTTATAGAGAAGTAACAGAGAGGCTCTTTTTTTTCACCTGTGGAGATCAAGTTGAGGTAACTACAGAGCTTAGCAAAAGCCCCACTTCTACTTTTCAAAGTATAAAACTTAAGAAAAAATCCAAAGACTTTTTACAAATAAAGATCCCAGTTGTGGCTATACACCAGAGGTTTCTGAACACTACCCCATTCAGGAATGTTTAGTTTATAAATGTGACTCTAAACATGTTTGTCTCAATGTCTCCCTTCCTCCTGCTTAGGGCATTCGAGTTCAAACTCTCATCACACAGTTTGTCTCTTGCATTGCCTCTAGCAGCCATTTAGCATTTATAAGACTCTCCAATCCAGTCAAGTCTATACTGTTAAATCCTGTTAAGGAAAAGTTTCACTTCATTAATTATAAATTAGGACATTCTGTTTTCTGGCCAGTGTACTCCCTTCATGTTACTTTTCCTTGTTTTGTTTTAAGAAAAGCCTAGGGAAAGTAAGTCTGGTGCAGTAATATACCAGCACTTGCCACGAGATGGCAGTGTGAGGTTATCTTTGCTTGCAGTTTATTATTAATAGAGGATTTTTGCCTTGAAGCAAGACTTACTTTGCTGATTGCAATGACTGCCATGCTTCACATTATTTCAGAAATTAAAGTGCTATAGTGATGCATCTTAAGTAATTATCTTAGAATAAAACAGTAGAAATATTTGGAAGTTTACTTTAATGTAGACTGTAAGGTTCTCTGGAAAGGAAACCCTCTACATGGTTCAGGCAGAAAAGAGTATTGGGGGATAGCAAAGTGCCAGCCCACAGTAGATGGAGGTGCAGGGAGACAGAGGGGAAGGAAGAAGAGAGAAAGAGAGAAAAGGAAAGAGAAAAGAGAGTAAGAGCCAAAAGGAAAGAGAGCAAGGACTCATGTTGAGCCGGATTGTATAGGAAAAGGTGGGAGGTATGGACAGGTGGATTGGATGTGATCTCAGAGAAGGGAGTAATAACTGCCTCCAGGTGTGCCAATTACCTAAGTAATGTGGGTACTGGGTGCAGACTTAAACGGGTGGGGGTCATCTGCATAGAGCCTTGGGGGGGGGTTGGAACTTACATAGACAAACAAGTTTGGAGGCAGATGCTTCCATTGGATGACAAAAACTCTTGCTATTATAGCCTCCTTCAGCTTCTCCCAATGCGAAGCAACATTGGATCCAATCAACTGAGCAATACCTGCACTTTCCAATACCTGATTACTCCATTACTTAAAAAAACAAATGGTAGTATATATGGTAGTATGATATTTTCAATATTGCTCTAATCCCCAGCTTTTATAATTCCTTCCTTAGCTATTGGAAGGGAAATTCTGCTAACCCCAAATATACTTTAAGTAAAGAGGAAGGTGGTTGGGTATGGAGGCTTGGGGTCAGACCAAGTGCAACTTTTCAAATTGAATTATTCAGTGGAATAATTCAATATTCACTTTGCTATGGAATCACTCTGAAATTTTTTCTATGTGCTCCATAAGGATACCACAAAAATGAAATGAAACTTACTACATGGAAGCTTACCCAATAATTCATCTGTTCTTTTATCAAATACTAGAAACATCAACACAGAGAAAAATCTGAAGAGAATATGGCAATAAGAGGTACAAGACAAAAGGGAGAGAACATTTGTCTGGGAGACAATCAAGAAAACATTTCAAAGGGACAAAGACATTAAAACCTGATTCCAAGCCCCAAGATTTTGTTTTTATTTGTCTGGGTTAAGTAGTAACTACAAGTGTTGCTTACATGAAAGAGACCAGTGAAAGGTTTATTGTCATGTTGGTCTGAAGTTTACTATGTTTTTAATGTTAGTGAATTTAAGGGGAATATATGTTACACAATAATTTGATTTGCTTAGACTGCACAGTTTAAAATGACATCAGTAGCCAAGTGATGGAAACCTATACTGTTAATCCTAGCTACTCTCTAGGCTGAGATTTGGAGGATATGAGATCAAAGCCAACCTAGGCAGACAGCTCTGAAGGATTCCATCTCAAATATAACAAAATAAAGCAATGACTTGCGGCATGCTAGTACAGTGCCAGTAATGCAACCAAACTTTGCAAGAATGAGTTAAAACCTGAGTTCAAACCCCAGGACCATCAATAAAATGATATTTATAATAAACAAGTATTCAAAAGAAACAGAAATATACAATCTTACAAAATCACAAAAAAATTACTCACATACATACTTGTGTTAAAAATTACACATATGAAGATCTAGTTTTTCCTTAACAATAATAATTAACCCTACCAAAAGTACACTTAACACTTGAAAGGAAGAAAACTACCATTGACTAATTATTTTTGGAATGTCTTAAATTTCCACTTTCTTTTAGATTTGTTAAGTGCCAGTAAAGTTATGATGCATGCCCTTCAGAAGGTAATAAACAGTGCTAAATCCTCTTTTCTAGACTTTAAAAAAATATGAGAGTATTTAAATAAGAATTACTAATAGAGGAAAATTTTAAATGTTTTACTAACCTGCTTTCATATTATATCATTTATATAAGAGATTAGCGTAAAATCCCTTCAGCGAGTACAATCCATTTAAAAAAGATAAATAAGCAACTCCCAAAGGTAAAAAAAAGAACAGCAAGTTTGGCTGATTTATATAAAGTTTCTTTGTCAGTGCTATAAAGAGGAAGTGGCATTTGTCATGTTCAGTGATCCTAAAGATGAATTGGACACAGCGGTCTACCAATTTCTTATGGATCACAGTACTAAGTAATTCCTAGTTAAATTTCGAGGACATTTCCTTGAGCAACAAAACACCCTTTATGAAATCTGTTCTAAAGTATTATAGTGTCACACTGTGCTGACTTGACTTACCATGAATGAACTCTGAGGTATTATAGTTGAACATTGCTCTGTTGCTTGGAACTAATGATTCATTCCATCTGAACAGCTAGCAATTTAAGACCATAAAAAGAAACGAAAGGTGATCGTGCCTTTTATATCTGCATGCACAGTAGGTGCCTCTTTTCTTCACTCCCAATCCAAGTCACAAATTAAAATGTGACATGACTCCTCAGAGACTTGAAGTTGTCAGGTTTTAAATCTTGAATTTAATTTTATCCTTCATTGAATTTGAAAGAATTTAATATTGATTAATACTTGGGATGCCTAGTTGAATATATATTTTTTTATAAATAGCAATATTGGTCTTACACCTTCTTTTTAAAAAAATTATTTGTTCTAATATAACTTCAGTAGATCCTAGGGAGTCAGGGAAATCATACATGATGACAGTGAAACTAATACAAAACATTCCTTCAGTTCACATGCAAATAATCTATATAATAGGTGTTTCTGAAAAAGGTTTTTGTTTTTCTTTATTTATAAAGTCCTGTTTGTTTCTAATGAGTCTGACCAATGCGAACTTTTAAAACCTGATCTTAAACTGGGTGTTGGTGGCTCACGCCTTTAATCCTAACTACTCAGGAGGCTGAGGTCCGAGGATATGGTTCAAACCCAGCCTGGGCAGGAAAGTCTGTGAGACTCTTATCTCCAATAAATTACTCAGAAAAAGCAGTATATGCTGTGGCTCAAGTAGTAGAGCATTTGCTTTGAGCAAAAAAAAGCCTCAGGGACAGCACCCAGGCCCTGAGTTTAAATCACAGGCCTGGCAAAAATAAATATAAATAAATAAATAATAAATAAAAGTAGATTATCTGTCAATTTATATTATATAAACTGAAAAGCAATTATCACTGTGTTACTACGTAGACCAATGTTCTATATATTGGAACTTCTCATTTCCATGGTGCCTCTTCTCATTCTGGCCACGGTTTATGGTTTATCATGATTAACAATAAAGACAAGTCTTTTCTGTGAAAAGCTCTCCTCTGTGTGGACCATCTGTGCTCTACTACCACTGTTTATGCTTACCTCCTCTGCAGAGCTAGAGTAACATTTTCGGAGACTCTACAGAAAGTTGGTGACAGAACTTCATGCCAACTCATTTTGGGCACAATGTGAATAAAAGTCTATTATAATTTTCTTCTGGTTCTGGGTACAGTTTGTTGTTTCAAATTACAGCTCTCTGTGTTCCTGAGGACTTGTTCATATGAACAGTTTTTCACTTTGAGGCCACAAAGCCTGAACACCATCCTAATATGGCCATTTGTCTTCAACCAAATAGACATGGAAATCATCTGGGTGTTTTTTAAAAAGCCCAATGAAAAGGCTCACTTCAGGTTCAGTACGTCAGAGTCTTCCAAAGTAAAGCTATAGAATCACTAGTTTTAAATTCCCTACAGTGATATTATTTTTTATTTAAATTTTATTATGAAGGCAATATAAAGAAGGGGATTTGAGTTACATAAATCAGGTAATGAGTACATTTCTTTCTGGACAATGTCACGCCTTCCCTCATTTCCTCCTGGTTTTTCCCCTCCTGACCCCTCTTCCCTCCAAGTTGTAAAGTTTATTTCCAACATAGTGTCTAGTGACTATCACTGCTGAGTTGGTTCACCCTTTCTATGCTTCCCCTTCCTCTCCCCAAATCAAATCAACTTACATACAAGAAAAAGTGTATGGAAATCAACAACAGTGACAACAGAGAATAAACTAAAGGAAAGGAAAACAGAAATAACTGAAAACAGTACAATAAGAAACAATTTGTTTCCATTTCTTAGAGTTATTTTCGATATACATCGTTTTATAGAATCATACACACATAGCTATTGAGCCCTTGTGACCCTCTCCTAAAAATATCCTCCTTAGTTCCCACAGTGATTTTAATATGTGGAAGAATTATGAAAAAAAAGTTATTTCTGAATTTCATATGTAGAATGAGGTTTTTTTTTTTCTGCTTAGCAAACATTAAGCCATGAAATCAAATCCTTGTACCGCCAAAAGAGCATCATGAAGCCACATGAAGGATGCAGGTGAGTGCTTTCTTCTTTTTCAAGTGGCATAATTCTATGTAGCCTAAACTCATAATGTAGAAACCATATGGATAATAGTTTTCCTAAATGATTGGATCCAACACAGCCTTCCAGTAACTGACTTAGTGTTCAGGAAACTGCTCTTGCATGCATTAAAGTGCAAGACTTTCCAATTCTGATCTATTTTTTTGACTATGCAGACTACAGCTTTGCCTCAAATGAAGGTGTTAGAGAACCCTTCAAATAGTTGGAGACAGTTACCAGAATGTCTTTGTTTCTTCTCCAAGAAAATGAGCCTGCAAATTCTTTGACAATTTATTCATCAAAAAGGTGTTGCTCTTTACCTAAGGCATCAGAGGAGAGTTGTGGCTGAGAGTGTGGCTCTATTGAGGCCATGTGAATTCCAAGCTTGGTTGTTTACAAACCATGCAGGTTATTTTCATTCACTGAAACATGTTCTGCTGCCTCATCATGAGGTCCCACAAATAGTAGGTCGAGGAAATGGTGTGTAGGTATCCCTCAACTCCTCCAAAGGAACTCTTTCTTTCATCCATCTCCACAAAGCCACTTCCCCCAGCTTATTCCCATCCAGCTTTCATCTGTACCCACATAAAAGGGGTGAAACTCCAGATTAAATGTGCTCAAATTCTCTCTCATAGCATTGGGATTATTTTCCAACAGATACCAACCAGACTGGAACACTTGTTATTAGAGACAACTCAATTTGTTGTGTTTTCATACTTCTATATACCCACATGATCACAAATCATCTAAACAGTCTTCTCATTTGTGTTTATATGACAATGTGCCTTTGGACTCACAGGACATTGTCAGCTAGAATTTTAAAATATATAATTTTAGCTTTGTAGTGGCAAGCAACAAGAAGGTAGAAGCTATTTTTTTTCCTGGTATTCTGCAATCTCATTAGTTCAACAGGTATATGTGTCATAGAATTGAATTCCAGCTTAGAGAATGAGAATAGCATGAAAGAATGAAAGGCCACAGGATTCAGGATACTTGTAGGCCTAATCTTTCTAGATTAGATAATACTTTCTAGAAAGCACTATCTCAATTCACACAACAAGAAAATGTGATGACTCTTCGGAATGAAAGAAAATATTCATCAGTTCTCCCATGTGCTATACACATATACACAAATAGTTATTAAAAATAAATTTAAAATTATTTGAGCAAATATGAAGTTAATATTAGAATATTAAGCACAATTACCTTTGTTTGTGTATGTTCCAGTCCTGATGTTTGAACAAAGGGCCTGGGCACTGCCACTATGCTTTTTTGCTCAGAGCTAGTGTTCTACCACTTCAGACACAACATCATTTCCAGCTTTTGGGATTGTTCGGAGATAAGAGTCTCAGGGACTTTCCTGCCCAGGCTGGATTCAAACAACAATCCTCAGATCTCAGCCTCCTGAGTAGCTAGGATTACAGGTATAAGCCTGTAACCAGCCTCCAGCCACAATCACTTTATAAAATAGATTAAATATTGTTAATGAATACAAATTAGAATTTGAGTTTCTAACTAGATGCTTGAATGAACACAGAGATATTTAAAATACAGAATGTAGAAATATATTTTTCTGCTTTTTCTGTATTTTTTAATTTTCATTTTTGTTGTTTTTTGTTATCATAAAGATGATATACAGAGGGTTTACAATTACATAAGTCAAGAAATTAGCACATTTATTTTTTAACAGTGTCACCTTTTTCCTCATTTTCTCCCAATTTTTCGCTCCCAATTTCCCACCCCTTAAGTTGTACAGTTCATTTTCAACAGTGTCTAGTGAATACCACAGCTAAATTTACTCACATTTTGTCCCACCATTTCTGTTCCCCTCCTTTCTCTCCCCTAAACAGATGAACTTACATGCAAGATAAAAGACACAGAAATTAAAAACAGGTACAAAAGAGGGATAAATGCAAAATAACAAAAAAAACCCTAATTTATTTTTATTTCTTCTTGTTTTTACACTTATATAATGTGACACTTCATTTTTTTTTTTTTTTTTTTTTTTTTTTGCCAGTCCTGGGCCTTGGACTCAGGGCCTGAGCACTGTCCCTGGCTTCTTCCCGCTCAAGGCTAGCACTCTGCCACTTGAGCCACAGCACCACTTCTGGCCATTTTCTGTATATGTGGTGCTGGGGAATCGAACCCAGGGCCTCATGTATACGAGGCAAGCACTCTTGCCACTAGGCCATATCCCCAGCCCTGACACTTCATTTTTTAAAAGAACATTTTATTGTTATTGTAGAGGTGATATAGAGAAGGGTCACAGTTACATGAGCCAAGTAATGAGTAAAATTCTTTTTAAACCACGTCTCCCATTCCCTCTCTCTCTCTCAGTGTTTTCCCTTTGGTCCCTGCCTGCAACACATACAGTTCATTTTCCACGTAGTGTCTGGTGAGTGCCATCATTCTATTTGTTCACCTTTATCAATGCCTCCCTTATAATCTCAAAGACGAACTAACAAATAAGACAAAAGAAAAGAAAACAAAAACCCAGCAACAGCAGCTAAAAAAACTTTTGTTTCCTCTTCTTGGAATTCAACTCATAAAATATTATTTTATATGATCATATGCACATAGTGAGCCTTTGTGACATGCTCCTATGTGTATCCTCCTTTGGCCTCACTGTGTGAATGTCTAGACACCTATTTAATTTATCAGGTCCCAATGTATGTTTGTGTGTGTGTGTGTGTTTGTGTGGGTGTGTGTGTGTGCATGCACATGTATGCACATGTACATGTGCACACATGTACATATTGCCATTCACTGTGTTTAGTATTTATAGCCACATACCAGTTACCATGAATGAGAGATTATTTCACTTTCTTGGAGCTGATTTCAATAAACATTTATCATTATTTTGTCAATTGTGGGGCTTGAATTCAGGGCCTAGGCAGTGTTCCCAACCTCTTTTACTCAAGGCCACTTATCAATACCTTGATAAACATCTTTTATTTTTTTTTTGCCAATCCTGGGTTGTGAACTCAGGGCCTGAGCCATGTCCATGGCTTCTTTTTGCTCAAGGCTAGTACTCTACCACTTAAGTCGCAGCAGCACTTCTGGCTTTTCGGTTTATGTGGTGCTACAAAATTGAACCCAGGGCTTTGCGATGCTAGACAAGCACTTTACCACTAAGCCACATTCCCAGCCCTAAATATAATTTTTTATGATCATATGCACCTAGCTGTTGAGCCTTTGTGATATTTTCCTAAGAATATCTGCCTTTGCTCTCTCTGTGTGAATGTCTAGAATTATGAATAATTTATCATATCCAAGTGTATTTTTGTCTTTTACTGTTCACTGTGTAAATTTGTAGAGTTGTAGTTACATTTCCATTAACATTTTTTTACATAGTTCTGCAGAGGAGTTGCCATTTAAGAAAGCAGTTTATGAGTACAATGCATATTGATCACTCCTTTCAAAATTCTTACCCATCTCTCTTCTACTCACACTTTCCCTCATTCTTCTTAATTTTGTAAGATATACAGTGAATGTTTTATCACATTTTTCCCCTCTTCTCCTCTTCCTTCCTATATCCCTTTCCCTTTGACCCCACCCCAGACCTTTCAATTACCTGCTTCTTGGTGTTTAGTTTGTTGATGTTTTCTTGGCCTTTCTAAGGAGTTACACTATTTAGGATCTCCCTTGTATCTACCACATGTCAGTTAATTTGTATACAATTGCATATCACCCCATGCATTTACTCATAAGTTTTTAAGCTAAATGTATATTCCGCATATAAGGAAAAACATGTGTCATCCTTTGTCTCTTGGGGCCTGGTTTATTTCACTTAACATAATATTTTCAGGTCTTTCCATTTCCTTACAAATGGCACAGTGTCATTCTTTCTAACAGATGAGTAAACTTCATTGTGTATTTAGCACATTTTTTAGTGATCCATTTTTTTATTTTTTCTTATTTATTGTCAAAGTGATGTACAGAGAGGTTACAGTTTCATATGTTGGGCCTTGGGTACATTTCTTGTACTGTTCCTTACCTCCTCCCTCATTTTGCCCCCTCCCCCTCCCCCTTTCCCTCTACCCCATGAGTTGTTCAGTTGGTTTATACCAAATGGTTTTGCAAGTATTGCTTTTGGAGGCATTTGTCTTTTTATCCTTTGTCTCTTGATTTTGATATTCCCTTTCACTTCCCTAGTTCTAATACCAGTATATACAGTATCCAGTGTACTCAGATGAGATACAGTGATAGTGCAGGTACAACCACAGGAAGGGGATCCAAGAGGATCACCAACAATAGAATCTACAGTTTTATATGGCATGTTGAAAATAATTACAATTGTGATATAACAGTCATTTCTATAACATGGAGTTCATTTCACTTAGCATCATCTTAAGCGTTCATAAGGGCATAGCTATTAGGCTCTTGTGATCCTCTGCTGTGACTAGCCAAAACCTGTGCTAATTATTCCCTATGAGGGAGACCATAGAGTCCATGTTTCTTTGGGTCTGGCTCACTTCACTTAGTATAATTTTTTCCAAGTCCTTCCATTTCCTTACAAATGGGGCAATGTCATTGTTTCTGAAAGAGGCATAAAATTCCATTTAATTGCATCACTAGATGGCATAGCTTGTTAAAAAGTTATTTGCCTCCACCCAAAGAACTTTCTGATGAAAAAATAAAATGCCCTTATATATTCCTTTTAACATATGCAAAACAAAAAAAATTAAAAAATTGAACTTCACTAATAAATAAAATGTGTAATAAAAATTTCTAAAACATTATCAACTTATCTGAAAGTGGCAATAGATGATTATGTTTAAGTATTGAGATATTTTGGAAAATGTCCCCTTTTTCAATGCAAAAATATAAAAAGAGCCTCAGAAATGTCCTACATTTTTTATCTCAACAGAATTCCCCCTCTCTCTCTCTATCTCTGTCTTTGTCTGTGTCTGTCAATGTTTCTCTGTCTCTGTCTCTCTCTCTCTGTCTTTCTGTCTCCCTCTTTTGTGAATGTAAGAGATGACCTCAAGGCTGTGAGCTTGCTAAGTAAATGTTTTGTACTTGAGCTATACTGCCCACAATTTTGGCATTTGTTATTAATTTTTTTTTTACTTTTAGTTGCACAGAGGAGTTGCCATTCACCAAAGTAGTTTATGAACACAGTGCATCACCCCTTTCAACATTCGCACCTTCCACCCATCCCTTCCTTTACTTAATTTTAGTTTGCATATTAATATTTTTGCTATTTAGCAAAGCCATTTTTATGTCCAATGCATCTTGATCTGTGTCATCACTTCAACATCCTCATCCCTCTTCTACCTACCACCTTCCTCTCAATTCTGTGGTATATACAATGAATTCTTGCCTACATTCTTCCTCCTTCCCTACTTCATTATTCTCCCATTCTTCCCTTGCCCTCATCCTACTCTCTTGAAACTACCCATTTCCTCCTACTTATTTTGTTGGGCTTTGACTTAATCTTTTTAAAGAATTTCACTATTTACCCTCTCTCTATAGTCTATTACATTACAGTTAATTTATTTCTAACACATTGCGTACAACCCAGTGTGTTTACTTGTAGATTTATAGACACATTCTAGATTCTGCACATGAGGGAAATTATGCAACCTATGTTTCTCTGGGTGTAGCTAACTTCATACAATTTTTTTCTTAGTCTTTCCATTTCCTTATGGATGGTACAATATCATTCTTTCTGATGGATGAGTAGATACTTGGGTGTTGATCTAATAGAGCATAAGCAAGGCCACACTAAAACTATCAGCCCAACCATGTTTACTGCATTGCTATATACCATAGCTAAGCTAGAGAATCCATCCAGATGCCCCCCAATGGACAACCAGATCAAGACAATGTGGTATATATACATGGAGGAATTCTACACATTCATTATTTTTTTTTTAGATAAGTTGTGTATGTTTTTTTTTTCTTTTTATTTCAAGGGCTGGTGTGGGACCAAAGTTGTTCTACCTACACCCCCTGTAGTTGGAATTACAAGCATGCCCTCTCTTGTCAGGCCCAGAATATATCTGTAATGAATGTGTAAACAAAACATTGTGAATATTGAGAGTACACACATTGTATTATATTAGTGTAAGAATATATTCTAAACATTGATGAGTTAAAATGATATATTTATCAAAAAATAAAAAAAAAACCAAACCCTTAGTACTCAGGTCTGTTTATGAGGGTCATTTGTTTGAAAGATTCTTTTCCAGCCTTTCACTTGAGACTATGTTTTTGTTATCAGGATGTGTCTCTAGAAAATGTCAGATGGAAGGGTATTGACTTTTGGTCCAACTATACAATCTATGTTGTTCAATTGCAGAGTTAAATCCATTAACATTGAGACAGAACTGAGAAGTGTTTGGTACCTCCTGCCATGTTATCCACCTTCTTAGTGATTGTGTATGATCATCTCTTCTTACTATATCTGTTTTTCTGGTAAGGGACCTTTTCTATCCCAATGTCATGTTCCTGTTGGTTTTCTGTATGTAGGATGTATCTTCTGTAGTGTGGGTTGGGTGGAAATAAATGTTTCAGTTTTTTTCATTGTTATGGAAAGTTTTTATTTACCCATCAGGAGAGTGTGCAGGGTACAGTATTCTTGGTTGTAATTGTTTGCCTTTGAGGTGTGACATATATCATTCCAGGCTCTCCTTGCTTTTCTGATCTTGGGTGAGAAATACATGGTTATTCTGTCTTGTTTTCTTTGAGAAGTAATCAATCTTTTTTTCTTTGACAGCTTTAAGAAGCCTTTCCTTGATCTCTATTGATCCCCTACATGTTGTTGAAATATTCTTTTCTGGTCTAGTCTGTTTGGAGTTCTAAAGACTTCTTGTGTCTAAATGGGCCTATCATTTTGGATATTTGGAAGTTCGTTTGCTAGAACTTTGTTAAATACAATATATTTCCTCATACTTCAGTTGCTTTCTCTTCTTCTTCCTCAATATCTAGCAGTCTTAAATTAGGACTGCTGATTGAGTCGTGAAGTTCTTGCAAACTGTTTCTTGGATTTGTTCTGGATATTGGGTCCTCTTTCTCTGATGTCTAATCTATCTTCAATTCTGAGATTCTTTCTTCTACATCATTTATTTTTTTGTGAAATGAGATTTCCATTTTAAAAAGTAACTACAATGAAGGATGGCTAGAGACATGGCTCAGTAAGAGAGTACCTTTTTAGGTGTCTTAGGAAATCTGAGGCCTCATATTCAAAGGCTCATGCCCTTTTCACACACACACACACACATACACACACACATACACATACACACAGACACACACACACACACACACCAAGTAAAAAACAAACAACATAAAAACTACCTTGGGATTTTTGTGGAAGCTCTGCCAAAAAAGCATAAGCAGGTAATTAGCACATTCCTGGGCAACATGTTGTCATCTCCTCAATAACTGGAGTCTTTGATAGAAACTCAAGTTTGATCATTGTTGCAATATTCTACGTACATTATGGCATCTGTCCTGTGACCAAGAAATGTAATACCAAATATCATCAAAAATGTAATACCAGGGCTGGGTAATTCCAGTGCTTGCCTCACATACATGAAGCCCTAGGTTCAATTCTTCAGCACCACGTATATAGAAAAGCCAGAAGTGGCACTATGGCTCAAGTGGCAGAGTGCTAGCCTTGTGAAAAAAGAAGCCAGGGACAGTGCTCAGGCCCTGAGTTCAAGCCCCAGGATGGGCAAAAAAAAATGTAATACCATAGAAGAAGACAATAAAATCAGAGTGTGTATCAAAAATATCAGTATTGAGTAAGCTTACTGTAATTCAGAGAAAAACTATAAGTCAGAGAGTTCTACTTCTTTGTTCTAAGGTAAATCTGAGCCCACAACAAATGAACATGAAAAGGGATGAAAAGTCCCTTGCCAAGTTAACTGCTTGATAATATATTCATATATTTCTGTAGTTCATTGAGGGTTTTC
The DNA here is from genome assembly GCF_023159225.1 of Perognathus longimembris pacificus. NCBI lineage: Eukaryota > Metazoa > Chordata > Mammalia > Rodentia > Heteromyidae > Perognathus > Perognathus longimembris. Next base: position 25,937,365 of record NC_063161.1, on the reverse strand, counting down.
TCATGGAAATGGTCAAGTACTTCGCACTGTAGACTGCATACTAGAGATATGGATATAGTCTGATGAGGCACAGATATTTAGTTAAAGATGGGTAAATTGATAGTAAAATGCCTCATTGTGGAGATGATATTTGAACTGATGCTCCAAAGAGAAGTGGTGGTAGAAAAGAGAGAAAAAGAGTTTGATTATATTAAGCTATGTACATAGAGATTTAATGATGTAAGTATTGAAATATATAATTTAGTCATTATTTGAGCTCCACTGACTTCCAAACTGTAGCATAGTCTTTACAGAGGAGACTGGAGGTTGAGAATTTAAGAACAGGAGTTCAGATTATCACTTGTAAACTTGGAGTGTTTTCTACTTTTTTTCCCCCCAGAACCAAGGACTGGACTCGGGCCTTGTGCTTGCCAGGCAGGCTCTCTTCCTCTGAGCTAAATACCCACCCCCACCTGGAGTGTTTTCTATGAGATGTGTTATATATATATATATATATATATATATATATATATGTTTATTATCAAACTGAATTAAAGGAAGGTTACAGTTTCATACATTAGGCATTGGATACATTTCTTGTACTGTTTTTTACCTCATCCCTCATTCCCCCCTCCCCCTTCCCCTTTTCCTTCCCCCTGCCCCCCATGAGTTGTTCAGTTCATTTACACCAAACAGTTTTGCAAGTATTGCTTTTGTAGTTGTTTGTCTTTTTTTACCCTGTGTCTCTCGATTTTTGTATTCCCTTCCAATTTCCTAGTTCTAATACCAGTATACCCGGTTTCCAATATACTCAGATAAGATTCAGAGAAAGTGTAGGTGCAACCACAGGAAGGTGATACAAGAAGATCATCAATAATAGAGGCTACAATTACATAAGACACGTTGAAAGTAGTTACAACAATCGTTTCCATAACATGGAGTTCATTTCACTTAGTATTATCTTATGTGTTCGTAAGGGTATAGATACTGGGTTCCTATGATCCTCTGCTGTGACTTGCCTAAACCTGTGCTAATTATTCCCTATAAGGGAAACCATAGAGTCCATGTTTCTTTGGGTCTGGCTCACTTCACTTAGTATAACTTTTTCCAGGTCCTTCCATTTTCTTACAAATGGGGTAATGTCATTATTTCTGATAGAAGCATAAAATTTCATTGTGTATATGTATCACATTTTCTTGATCCATTCGTCTACTGAGGGGCATCTGGGTTGGTTCCAGATTCTAGATATGACAAATTGTGCTGTGATGAACATTGTTGTGCTGGTGGCATTACTGTGATTATGTTTGTGGTCTTTTGGATAGATACCCAAAAGTGGGGCTGCTGGGTCATAGGGAAGTTCTATGTTTAGCCTTCTGAGGAATCCACATACTGCTTTCCAGAGTGGCTGAACCAGTCAGTTTACATTCCCCCCAACAATGGAGTAGGGTTCCCTTTTGGCCACATCCCCTCCAACAGTTGTTATTGTTAGTTTTCTTGATACAGGACATTCTTACTGAGGTGAGATGGAGTCTCAATGTTGTTTTGATTTTCATTTCTTTTATGGCCAGTGATGTAGAGCATTTTTTCATATGTCTCTTGGCCATTCTCATTTCCTCATCAGAGAAGTCTCTTTTTAAGTCTCTAACCCACTTGATGAGGGGGATATTGGTTCTTTGTGGTTTTGTTTTGGAGGAAGGTAATTTTTTTAGTTCTGCATATATTCACGGGAACAGGCCTGAAGACCAATGGAACAGAATTGAAGACCCAGAAATGATCTCACAGAACTACGCCTACTTAATCTTTGATAAAGGATCTAAAACAATAGTCTGGAAGAAAGATAGCCTCTTTAACAAATGGTGTTGGCAAAGCTGGTTCAACACAAGCAACAAACTAAAACTAGATCCTTATATATCACCCTGCACCAAAATCAATTCCAAATGGGTCAAAGACCTAGAACTCAAAACAGACACCATGAAAATACTAATCGAAGGAGTAGGAGAAACACTTGGGCTCCTTGGCACAGGACGGAACTTTCTTAACAAAGACCCAGAAAGGCTACAAATCAAAGTAAGTTTAAACAAATGGGACTGCATCAAACTGCAGAGCTTCTGTAGGGCAAAGGACATAGCTTGCAAGATAAACAGAAAGCCCACAGACTGGGAGAAGATCTTTACTGGCCATTCAACGGACAAAGGCCTCATATGAGATGTTTTATTCGAAAAATCAAATAAACCTTTGCTAGACTCTTATCACATTGAATATTATAATTTAATTTAAAAATAAATTCTCCTATTCAGTAATGCCCATGTTTTTGTAGAAAACATTCTTCTAGGGGCCCTGCATTCAGTAATGATCTGAGCCAGAATCTTGCCATGTATAATAGGCGACATGATGCTCCGCACTGAACTTAGACCTTAGGCATAGGTCTTTAGAGAATGTATTTCCAAATTCCTCCATGACAATGGAAAGTCTAAATAATAGGTACCAGGGACTAAAAGGCAGAACAGATAATGTGTTTAAAATGTACGTAAGTGTGCAAGAGCATAGTGATTCCCCATTGTTTAAGTAATATACACTGAAAGGGAGAAAGCGAATGATGATAGGAAAGTAAAACAGAGGATGAATGGCCAATGGAGGGCAAAACAGAAAGTAAAGGAAGGTCAATATGGTACTTTTTAGACCTGCTTAAAAATAGAAAAAATGAATCATATTGAAATTGTGTCCAAAGGAAAGAGAAAAGAGGAAAAGTGGTGAGTGGTAAAAAGTTTGATTGCATGTATGGAAATATCACAACTAATTCCTTATGTACAATCAATGCATTTTACTAAAAAGATTTTAAAAGAAAGTTAACAAGAATTTTTCATATTGCTTATATTTTTTTCCAAAATGTTGAAATGCCTAGATATTTGGTACTGCTTGTAATTATAAAAATAATTCATTCATCTGAAATTTCATAATCAAGATACCTTCATATAATCGTATATTGACACCTATTGTTAATGGTGTAAAATAAAATGAGATTGTATTAGATGGAAGAAAATCTTCTATTAGTTGCAAAGCCATCATGGTAATAGCTGACTGACAACTCAAAGTATTTATTAAAAACTCTATTGACTAAGGCATCAAATTAATAATGAACCAGACACCTGAAATATTCAGTGTTATTTCCTTACTTTTTCAGCATAATTTGAAACCATCAAAATTACATTGAAACTCAGAATTAAAACACATTATGCAAATGTGTTTAATGGAGACTGAAATTTACAGAGTGAAGTGAACAGGAAACAAATGAACAAGAAAAAAACATTGATAATGAAAAGCTATTCTAACCCAGGAGTGGTGAACTACACCTGCATAGAAATTGGGAAGTGACATTGTTTACTTTCATCAGAGGAGACACAAAATAGATTCTTCAAAGAGTCTAGAATGAAATCATTTCCCATGGAAACCCTGCCCAGTTCCAGAGACTTCATGCATTTCCATTTCAGTGAGAATAGCTAATAGATTCAAATTCATTGTAAAATATAAGTGAAGTAACATGGCTATCTTCATGATCAATTTTAATTTTAACAAAAGTTTAGATAATAAAGAATATGCTAAAGATTCCCCCTTTTGGCAATATTATGTTGGGCACGCATAAATAGGAAGAGCAGAATTATTAATTCTACTTTCGTTTTTCCTTCTTTCCTCTTTCTCTATTTCACTTTCTTCCTTTCCTTTCTGTCTCTCTTCTTTCCTTCTTTGATTCTTTCCTTCCATCTTTCTTTCTTTTTTTCTCTCTGTTTTCTCCTTCCCTCCCTCCCTTCTTTCCTTTCTCTCTATCTTTCTCCTTCTGCTGGCACTGTGACTTGAAATTAATACCTCTTTCCTGTTCTCAGATTTTTCACTCAAGGCTACTGTTCTACTGCTTGAACCTCACTCTTCCCTAGCTTTTTGCTTATTAACAGGAGATACCAATATTTTGGATTTGTCTGTCAAGCCTGGCTTTGAACTGGGAACTTCAGATCTCAGCCTCCTGAGTAGCTTGGAACATAGGCATGAAACCCTGATATCTGGATAAAACAGACATTCTATGTCCTGTCATTTATAGGCATTTTATTGAGTTTGATACACCATTGGTATGAGTTACATCAATTTTTAATGTAGTACTAAAGAAAAATGCTACCTGTAAAAACATAGTGATATGTTATGACGTATATAAAACACATGAACCAGGGGAAATATCCCAGTGAAGTGTGAAAAAATGAGGGTGAGGGAAAAGCCACATATGTTTGTATAGATCTCAGACCAAGAACTTTCTATGGAATGTTTCAGAAAAGAAGTATTTATCGGGCTGGGGATATAGCCTAGTGGCATGAGTGCCTGCCTTGGATACACAAGGCCCTAGGTTCGATTCCCCAGCACCACATATACAGAAAACGGCCAGAAGCGGCACTGTGGCTCAAGTGGCAGAGTGCTAGCCTTGAGCGGGAAGAAGCCAGGGACAGTGCTCAGGCCCTGAGTCCAAGGCCCAGGACTGGCCAAAAAAAAAAAAAAAAAAAAAAGTATTTATCATGCTAAATTTAAGTAGGTAGACTGAAAAAACAACAATTACGTAGAAAATGAAACATCTTATGTCAAAAAGTTTGGAATAGAATGGATGATGTGCATTAAACTCTACTTTGAAATATCACAGGGCCTTTAATATTTGAGATGCATTGAGAATCTCCAATAACTGAAGGAAGTGGCCACTAGTACGCCAAATCTTTGAAAAATTCAAACCCACTTTCATTTAATGGGGCATGCTATTATATTAGGGCTCATTGGATAATATAATGCATTTAGAACTTAAATTAAAAACAATAATATTTGAATTTATACAAACTGCTTCTTGACTTTTTTCCCAAAATAACAATGTTGAAATGTATGCAAAATATATATCCTCTCTTCTTTGGTAGTGGGACAATGCATCTGTTTACTCAAATAAGTATGTATTAATATTGGCTAGGCAATAGGGACACTAAATTTCCTGGGACATGCCTTGATTAAATAACAATAATCTATTAATTGTCTTTTAATATAGAAATACTATCTTTAGTGTAGCATAATATTCAAGAATGCTGAACTAGTTATCATTTGTACATGTGTCCCAGAATGATTAATATACAGGGTATGCAGGAAACTAAAAAAAAAATTAAATCAAAGCTTCCAAGGAATCAATAACCCATTTTTTAAATAGCACAAAAGAGCTGAACAGGAAATTAAGAAAAGAAGGATTACAAATGAGCTGTGGATACTTCAAGAACTACTCAATGTACCTGGCCATAAAGGAAGTGCAAATCAAAACAAAATTAAGATTCCATCACACTCCAGTCAGAATGACTGCCATCAAGAAAACAAATAAATGCTGGCAAGAATGCAGGGGAAAATGAATCCTTATACACTGTGGTGGATATGTAAATTGGTGTCCATCCTATAGAAAACTATGAAGTTTCTTTAAAACTAGAACTACAATATGGACCCATGATACCACTCTTAGACCTATATATACCCAATGGGACATAAATCAGGATACAATAGAGATATCTACAATAGAGACACCCATGGTTACAGAGCATGATTCACAATAGACAAGCTATAGAAACACACTACATATGCTACAACTAATAATTCAAACAAGAAAATGTGGTAAAATATATAATGGAGTGCTACTCTTCCATACAGGAGATTAAAATTATGTTGTTTGAACAGGAATGGATGGATCAGAGATCACCATGTTGAAGGAAGTAAGCCAGACTCAGAAACACAAATGCTGCCTGTATTGTTTTATATGAGGAAACGAATCTTAAAGATATATACATAGGTGGGTGTCAGTTGCTCACACCTGTTATACTAGCTACACAGGATGCTGAGATCTGAGGATCATGGTTTGAAGCTGGCCTTGGGAGAACAGTTCCCATGAGACTCTTATCTTCAATTAACCACTCAAAAACTGGAAATGACCCTGTGTCTCAAGTGGTAGAGTGCTAGCCTTGAGCACAAAAAGGTTCAGAGACAGTACCTAGACCTTGAGTTCAAGCCTCACAACTGACAAATAACAAAAACAAAACACATATACATACTCATAGACACACATACACACACACACACACACACACACACACACATAACTGCACTGCCTAGAAGAATGAGGGAAAGAGAATGATGAAAGGTAAGTAACAAAAATACATTGTGTCTGTGAATAAAGATAGTATAAGAAAATTTACTGAAAGCGGTTAAAAAGGGGTTAAGGAAGAGTGGGAAGAATGCTCAACAGAAGCTGTTAATCTGCCAAAGTATAAATAGACATATGTGAAATACCATGGTAAGGCTGCAGAATGATTAATATATACCAAAGAAAACGAATGACAGGAATGTGTAACAGCTTCTGTTGGGCACAAGCAAGTACTAGCAGGAGTTGGACAGCCAATGGGAAGGAGGAATGTGGTTGAAGTACTTTATATATCGGTATGAAAATAAAACAATTTCCTTTGAAAATTGCTTTAAGAAGTGGGTGGATGAGGTTAGAATGATAGATGAAGCTGATCCAAGGGCATTGTGTGCATGTATGGAAATACCGCATTGAAACATTTTTGTAAAAATTACCTAACAATAACAAAATGAAACCAAAGTGGGGATCAAGCAGGGCTTACATCTCGGCTTAGGTATCTACCAGTTGTATTCTTGGAGGAAACATGATTTAAATTATCTCTGTCTCTTTACCTCATACATTTAATGGCAATTGTACGGTATCTACCACTTAGGTTAGTATGATGATACAGTGTGTGTGTGTGTATGTGTGTGTGTGTGTGTGTGCATGTGTGTGTGTCTGTGTACGAGCTTTATTTGAAAATAGCACTATATCTATTATATATTGCTACATTTTCTTCTTTCTAACCTCCATAAAGAACAAAGGAAAATTCTGCCTCCTGATGGCTTTTTTATAGATCTTCACTTCTTGCAGTGGGATGGGGTTCTGAAGGGGGTATGTGGTAGGATGTTGCTAGAAAGCTCATTTAGCAATGCACTCCATTCTAGCTTTTGAAAAATCACTTTCAGTTTTGATCTCTGATTTCTCTCTGGCTCTTTGTTGTTTCTAAACTCTAGAGTAGAAGAGAAAATTTTACTAACCCTTTAGTCTACTAACCCTCAGAATTTTTTGATCTTTTACTTTGAAAATGCATGGGAGCAGCAAACCATAACATCTAATTGCTGCTGTGTATCCCCTTGGACTTACCTTTCAGATCCTAGCAGTCCTAGCCTTCAGAGAGCATCTTAAAATAATACATACCCAGGTATCACCCCAAGAGTAAGCATAAAAGAAGAGTTCTATGGAGGGGCCACAAATCTGAAGCCATCTACAAAGAAACTACCATGGCTTCATCCTATGCAAGCTTTCCTACAGTGATACAGTTGCTTCTGCTTGGGTTATAGATTCTAACTGTGCTCAGTCCAGAAATATCTGCAGAATCAAACATTCCCTAGGTGTTTTTTAAGTGTCTGGTGCTGTTTGTAATGTTCATTCTGAAGTTTGATCCTCCCTTAAAAAATTTAACTGAGATGAAAAAGGATGGTCTATAACCAACAGATCCCAGTGCCTGACTGACTAGGGAGCCAACAATCCAGACAGAAAAAACAACAGCAAACAAAACAACAACAACACAAATTAAGTTTCTCCTATCTCCTTCTCTCCAAATTTTCATGAAACTAGAGGAGGGGTTAGAAGAATTTAGCAGAATTCTAAATCAATAAGTAACAAATGTACTATTCCTGGGATCCTAGGAGAATCTCAGTTTCCTTGAATCCTATTTTTCCCCCCAATGCTCCTGGTTCCTGATATTCAAAACAGAATATGCTGCATGTGAAATCCATGAAAAATCATGGTGGAGACTCAAAAATATTTCAGCTCTTTGTAATCTATACAATAGTCTCAATATGTTCCCCTCTTTTGCCTTTTCCCGTCTTTGCTCTTCTCTTTTTTCTTTGAGGAGCCTTAGGTTTTCCGGACAACTTGAGCTATTATTACAAAACCTAACTACAAGTTAAGTGATAGTTACTGTTAAATAGATAACAAACATAGCCTGGCACTTGTAGTTTACGCCTGTAATCCTAGCTACCCAGGAGGCTCAGATATGAAGATCACAGTTCAAAGCCAGCCCCGGAAGGGAAGGTCCTAAGTAACTCTTAATGTCCAATTAACCCAGAAAACTGGAAGTAGTGCTGTGGCTCAAAGTGGTACAGCACTAGACTTGAGCAAAAGAGCTCTGGGACCGAACCCAGGCTTCTGAATTCAAGCCCCAAGACTGACAAAGTAAATAAATCAATAAGTAAATAAATGACAATAAAAATAGAAATCTAAATTTCTACAGAGCATAGAATCTTGACTGAGATTACCTAATTCTATGCCTTATTTTGGAGAAAATTCTGTTGACAGATTCATTGTATAGGAAAATTAGTGAACAGGAAATGGTATAAAAATGGATATTTTCTGTTTGGGATTTTGCCCAGGATTTAGGAAAGTGAATGAGGTATAAATGTAAGAGAAAATAATAGTCAGCATTAGCGTATGGTGAAAATCTATCAGTACATTATCTCCTAAAGCAATACAACCAAGTTTGAAAGTTAGATACTTAAAAAGATAAAGGTATCATCTCATCATAGCATAAGGGCAGTAAAAACATGTTAGCGAATGCCATGGTGACGAAGGAGCAGGAGTGGGATGAGTAATTCTCTTCTTATGAGGGAAAAGTGGGCCATTATTACCAATCAGCTCTGTTTCTGAGTCCCTGTTTGGCTTTCTGTTTTCTTTTCTCTCTTCCTACAGTGGGACCTGAATTGGAGTATTGGAGCACACATTTTTCTGATAATATAACAGCCTACACTATTTTCTCTAGGGCCAGATCCTTGTTAAAACTCAGTGCAAAGCTTTTATGCCAGTAGTTTTTCAGGTATTCAGTCTGACCAGGGCAAATCTGACCTGATTCTGTGAGAGATAGTATTTGAGAATGAGGGACCACTGTTAGGCACTGCACCTCTGTATTACATAGTTTGGAGCAAAAAATAAAAAAGACTGAAAATAAATGATGATACATATTTACTTTTTTCCCATTAGGTCACTGAAAAAAAAATCTGTGCTCCATATTTGGGAATTTTAAAGTATAGGCAAAAAATGCAACGTTTTAATGGAGTGTTCTATGACAAAATTATCATATACGTATCCAGATTAATGAAATAACAAAGTTAATTAGGACAATTTTAATTCCTCAGAAATTACTTGTCTTTAATTTTAACACCATTTTGATTATAATGAAGTCTTTCTCTATGTAATAGTCTCTATAAAATATGTAAGTAAATTCAGGTTTTCTTTGGTAATCATTTTTAAGTTTATGTAGACTCTTGGTCTCAGCATTCTGGAATGCTCAAATTAGCATTCTGTCAAGAACTTTTTATTGTTATTCTAATGGTGATGTTCAGAGGGGTTACAGTTACATAAGTCAGGTGATGAGTACATTTCTTTTGGAACAGTTTAACCACTTCCCTCATTTTTTTCAAGTTTTTCCTTCTAGACACCCTTGCCCACAACTTGTATAGTTCATTTTCAATAGCAGTGTCCAGTGATTTTTCACTGCTAAATTTGTTCAGCCTTTGTCCCACCATTTCTATGTTCCTCTTTAACCTTGCCCAAACAGATAAACATAAAAGACAAAAGGTGCAGAAAACAAAAACTGTGACAAAGGAGAAAACAAACAACAACAAATAGCCCCCAACAATACCACAAAACTCTCGTTTCCATTTCTTGGAGTTAATTTCAATAAATATCATTTTATATGATCATATGCACATTGTTATTGAGCCTTTGTGATACTCACCTAAGAGTATCCTCCTTTGGTTTTACTGTGTGAATGTCTACAGTTGTGTAATTTATCATGTACAAGTGTTGTTTTTTGGATTTATTCTTTTTATCTTTCATCATCCAATTTGTTTACTGCATATTTATAGGCACAATGTAACCTTTGTTTCTTTGAGTCTGATTCATTTTGCCTAATATAACTTTTTCCAAGTCTTTCCATTTTCTTTTGAATGGGACAATATCATTCTTTCTGATGGAAGCATGAAAGTTCATTATATATATATATATATACATATGTATGTATATATATATATATATATTTGTCTGTTTATCCATTGAGGAGAATCTGGATTGATTCCATTATCTTGGCTATGGTAGACAATGCTACAATGAACACAGTTGTACTGGTAGCTTCCGTGCGGCCTTGTTTGTGGTCTATTGGATAAATGTCCAGGAGTGGAATTGGTCGGTCATAGGGAAACTCTACATTTAGTCTTTTGAGGAATCCTTCTATTGATTTCCAGAGTGGCTGAACAAGTTTTCTTCCTGACCAACAGTGTTGTGATGTACCCTTTTGGTCACATCCCTGCCAACATCTGCTATTGCTAGTTTTCTTGATAATGGCTATTCTAACTGGAATGAAGTTTTGTATTGATTTGCCTTTATTTATACGGCAAGAGATTTTGAACATTTCTCCATGTTTCTATTGGCCTTTCTTACTTCTGAAAAGTCTCTCTTTAGGTCTTTAGACCATTTATTAATTGGGTTATTGTTTGCTTGAGGATGTATTTTTGGAGAGTTTAATTTTTTGAATTCTAAGTATATTTTGGAAATGAGGCCCTTGGCTAATCCATATCTTGTAAAAATCTTCTCCCATTCTGCAGGCTTTCTATTTATTTTTCTAGCTATATCCTTTACCCTGTAGACACACTTCAGTTTGGTGCAATCTCATTTATCCAGTCTTTCTTTGGTTTGTTGCAATTCTGAATCTTAGGAAGTTTAACCCCTGCTTAGGATTCCTTATCTTTCCTCTACTCCTTCCTATAATATTTTCATGGTATTCTTCAGTGATATAGAAAAAGCAATCCAAAAATTTATATGGAATAATAAAAGACACCATATAGCAAAAACAACACAAAACAAAAAAAATCCTTATTAGGAAGAACAGGGTTGGAAGAATATCAATAACAAGTTCAAACTCAATTACAAACCATAATAATAAAAAGAACTTGATATTGGCACAAGAATAAGCCTGAGGATCAATGGAACAGTTGATCCAGAAATGAACACATAGACCAATAGCCACCTAATATTTGATGAGGGAGCCAAAAACACTGGTTGGAAGTAAGACAGCCTCTTTCACAAATGGTGCTGGCAGAACTGGTTATACACATGCAAAAAAAAAAAAAATGAAGCTAGATCCTTATATATTACCCTACACCACAATCAATTCTAAATGGATTAAAGACTTCAAGAATATTTTTAACAAAAACCCTCTCATTTGTGTGTTCACACCCACAATCGCAATGACTACTGAGCAACAGTTGAACATAAAATAAAGAAGGGCTGAAATTGGAAAAATATGGGTTTGCTTTTCTAAATAATTCTTGGAAGTAACCTTAAGAAAAGAAGTTAAGAGAAATCAGTCAATTGTTGTTTGGAAAATGTGAAAGAAGAACTTTTATTTATTTATTTTTAATTGTCAAACTGATATACAGAGTGGTTACATTTTTGTACTTTAGGCATTGGATACATTTCTTGTACTGTTGTTACCTCCTCCCTCATTCTCCCCTCCCCCTCCCCCGTTCCTTTTCCCCCCATGAGTTGTTCAGTAGATTTACACTAAACAGTTTTGCAAGTATTGCTTTTGTAATCGTTTGTAGTTTAAATAAAATGCTTTTCCCTTGCTTCTTACACAATTTATTCTCATATAATGGAATATATATCTTTTTATTGCCTAGAGAAAAATGGCCACTTGGTAGCATAAACTACAAATTAAAATAAAAATAACTTTCTCTTTGGACAATAAATGATAAAGAGAGACAGTAGATGTCTTCATTCCATTTAATTTTGAACCTGTGAACATTAAATGTGGTAAAGGCTCTAGCTCTAAATCGACATGGTAGAAAAAATTACCTTAGAAAGTTGTAGGATTAAAAGTAATAAAGTGCATAGTTTATATCAGGAGATTTACATTCTTAAATGCCAATATAGTTAGCTACTACAAGCTTAATCAGGGCTGATGGTAAGTTAGGCTTAAGTAGTAGAGTATTTGCCAACAATGTAAAAGCATTCAAAACTGGGATTTAAAAATACTTAGTACATCAGAAAAAACATATAAATATGAAGAACAATGAGCTGTGCAAATATATCATTCCATACAACTGTTTTAAGTATTATTTTCGTGCATGTACTGGAGTTTGTACTACGGGCTTCTATTTGAGGCATGCCTGAAGTCTTTTTGCTCTGGGTATTTTGAAATAGTCTGTTTCCATTACTTGAGTCAATCTTTACCATGATCCTTCCTATTTTTGCCTTCAATTACAGCTTGTATGGTAGACATGCTCCATCACATATATTTTTTTGTTGAGATGGGAGTCTCATGAACTTTTTTGCCTGGGCTAGTCTTGAACCATAAGCCTCTTGATATCAGTTTCCTAAGTGTAATTATGACAGGCATGAGCTACAATGATTAGTTGAAAATGACTTTGCATATGGTTGCTTAATTAGAAAGGAGAGATGCCTCTTTGGGCACGTATAAAATACTCAGGCACAACTGAGTTATGTAGATAGCTATTGGGATTTAGTCTATAGCATTTTAACTCATAGAAAGTAGCAATGAAATATGGTCCTTTAAACATAAGACTTTTATGGAAAAATATATAAAGTATAAAATAATTGTGTATCTTTGGAGAGGCTATGAGATCATAACTTGATTTAGATATTTTGCTAAGAGTGGATTTTCCTAAATTATAGTTTTCACTGTTTATATATTAATAAGTACACCTCATTAGGCAATTTGGTGTGCCTAACATGTACTATGACTAATTCTGTTATTGCCTTCAAAATTAAACATAAACACCAGAAGATATTATCTAAATAGACTTAATCATGATTTAATTACTTTATACATAGGCACACCCATAACAAAATTCAGACTCATGTCCAAATAATAGATTACAAATTCAGTATATCACTCAAGACTAGATAACAAACTCATTTATCCAAAGTTTCAGAAAATATTTTTTTTCTGAAGAATGATTGTTGTGAGAAATTCACTAACTTTCCAGACTTTTATTTTCATAGTTTGATAATCAGTTTAGAACCAAGTTCGCTACTGGCTTTCAGAATGTAAATTGAAACTTATGACTGAATATTCTGATTTCCACATGTTCAACAATTGAATTTTAACTATTTCCTTCCATTATATTCACATAAAGAGAAATACACAAATTATTTTAGATAGCAATATTTTCATATTAGGAAAATTCCAGATGGCAAGTGCAGGAGAAAATCTGCTTGCATCTTCTCAAGACCACTTTGTCAATCATTTTCAAGCCAGCAAAAGGGTTGTGAAGCACCTATCTAGTTAATATAATTCAAATGTGGCATTTAAACCCCCCTGCTAGGACATAGGTATAAATATATTTAATTATGTGTTACTCAGCTCTAGATTTTATTGTGAGATTGGTTTAAAAAGTAGTTTTAGAGTAAGCCCAGACTTTAAATTTTGCGCTATGAATGTATATAAAACATGCCTTTTCTGTAAAACTTTACTAGGTGTGAAAATCAGACCTATGCAGTCATGGGATGATAGGACATATAAAGAAGAAATTGAGGTATCAGTCATACTGAGGACATCAGTAAAAAAGAATTTGTTGACTTTTAAACTAGAGAGAATCCAATTAGACTCCAGAACCCACTGCTAGTCTCTTTAATTGTTTCTGAGACTTTTAAGTTCTTTCCAATTTTTTAGACCCAATGTGACTTCCAATTTCTACATGCTTTATCACATATTCATCTTGTAATCCTCTCAGAAATTTCTAACTTCTCTACTCATTGCTGTACCATTTTTAAGTTGCACACATTTTATTTTTCTCTTTATTGTTTATTAATCACATAAAGAGCTTTCATTGTGATATTTCTACACATGCCTAGAATGTGCTTTGATCAAATTCAATCTTCTTATTTCTTCCTTATCCTATCTTTCCCCTTTCTATGTATGTATGTATGTATTCATCCAGCCATCTATGAATACCAGGATTTGACTTTGTGCCTCTTTCTCTCAGCAGCTGGCTTGCTCACAGCTAACAATCTACTGTTTGAGCCACATCTTGAGTGTTTTCCCTCACTTTTATTATTTTATTATTTTTATTTTTATATTTATCTTTTTATAATAATTATTTATTGTCAAAGTGATGTACTGAGAGGTTACAGTTTCATACGTAAGACAGTGTACAATTTGTTACCTCCTCCCTCATTTTACCCCCTCCCCCTCCCCCTTTCCCTTTACCTCATGAGTTATTCAGTTGGTTTACATCAAATGGTTTTGTAAGTATTGCTTTTGGAGTCCTTTGTCTTTTTATCCCTTGTCTCTCAATTTTGATATTCCCTTTCACTTCTCTAGTTCTAATACCAGTATATACAGTATCCAGGGTACTCACATGAGACACAGTGATAGCTCAGGGACAACCACAGAAAGGGGATCCAAGAGGATCATCAACATAAAAAGCTACAGTTTCACATGGCATATTGAATGTAATTACAACAGTGATATAACAGTCATTCTATAACATGGAGTTCATTTCGCTTAGCATCATCTATGCATTCATAAGGGCATAGCTATTAGGCTCTTGTGATCCTCTGCTGTGACTATCCAAAACCTGTGCTAATTGTTCCCTATGAGGGAGACCATAGAGTCCATGTTTCTTTGGGTCTGGCTCACTTCACTTAGTATAATTTTTTCCAAGTCCTTCCATTTCCTTATGAATGGGGCAATGTCATTCTTTTTGATAAAGGCATAAAATTCCATTGTGTATACGTGCCACATTTAATTTCTAAAATCCCTTCACTTTTAAAAGACCTCATTAATGATTGTAAGGTCTTTTAAAGTTGATTGTTCAGTTCAGTGCCTGCTTTTCTCATGTAAAAGGACCTATTTGAGAAATGAAATGGTTAGAGGAAGACAAAATAGAATTATAAGAAAGTAACAAAAACATTTCCTGTAGAATGTACATAAAAACTGAAAACTAGTAGAACAAGTTTCCAAATTAGTTGTAGAAATGACTTTCTATTTTTTTCAAATAAAATGAATAATTTAAAGCAAATGCGCTTCTCCTGAAAATGCAATTCCAAATTTTGTTTAACATGAGAATGTGATCTGGATCGTGACTTGTAGGCACTTTTATTGGTTAAATTGATTGGACATTTAAATCCATTTAAAAATATGTCTGTTATAACACTTGAGGTTTCTAAACAAAATGCAGTTGTTTTACATTCAGATTCAAAATATAGAGTACAGTTTATTAGCTACTGAATCAAGAGCACTTTACTGCATGATTTCCAGACAGTTGTCTTGTAATACTGTTTATTCCCCCACTGAAGCAGAGTTTGAAACTTGACTCAGCTTGGAGGTGTTCACTAATGATCTCTTGAATCATGTCCTCCCTTGTCATCTTTATTCTTCTACATTAAAAACACACGGTATATTGCCAATTTTTCACTAATGATGCATAAAATCTAATGAGTTGTATGAGCTTTCAGACTATTACATGAATGACCTTCATTCTCATGTTTCATTTTGCACTACAAACTCATATCCCATAATTGAATTGGGATGTGTGTGTGTGTGTGTGTGTGTGTGTGTATTTCAATTTTACAGTCTCTCAACTTACTTGAAGACTAAAACTGTACTGCATATTAAAGTATATATTACAATTTGGCTAACACATTTTTATTAACACTTCA
Organism: Perognathus longimembris pacificus; assembly: GCF_023159225.1. NCBI lineage: Eukaryota > Metazoa > Chordata > Mammalia > Rodentia > Heteromyidae > Perognathus > Perognathus longimembris. Next base: position 25,921,551 of record NC_063161.1, on the reverse strand, counting down.
GCACAGATTTTTTAAGTTATCTATCCAGCAAGTAATAGAGGGAAATATTTTAATTAACATGTACTAATTAACTAAAAATAAACATTGATAACTAAAGTAGACTACTTAACAAAAAGCTATGTTTTTGCCCTTCCAACTTATTTTTGTAATTTGTACTTCACTTACTTAAAATCACTTAATATACTCTGAAATTATCTTGTTTGTTGGTTTATTGTTTGTAATCCTCATTGGACTTTACCTTTCATGAACAGAGGCTATTTCTTTGTGCCATTTTGTGTTATATTTCATTGTTTTGATTAATTTTTTCTATAGTCACTTGTAAAATCTGGAAATGTGAGTTCAAATCATAGGCTTTTCTTAGTTGTTTTTTATTCTGCTCTAGAATGCTAAATTGTAAAGTTATGTTTAATTGATTCTAATACTTCTTTTCTGAGTGTTGTGGGGTTATTTTACTAACATTACTGAACACAAATATACTCACTGAGAAAACGTGTCAATTTTAATCAATTTCACAATATCCTGAATATCATATGTCTATATACTCTTGTCATTTTCTAAAACAAAGAGACATTTCAGTTATCATTTAATTTTTTTAAAAAGCATGCCTTGTAAGTTTTGATGATTATTTGTGTTTGTAGTTAAGATAAAGCCCTCACATATATGCGTTACTGAGGGAGGTAAAAATAAAAGTGAAACTGACAATTAAAACCATGTCAAATAACTTTGAAAAGATAGTATACCACATGTTCAAATGGAAAAGCCATCCATCATCTTTGGGAGGAGAGAAAGCTGAGGAAAGGAAGCTATATAAGTGATCTGTTAGAAAAAAGGAAGTTTGACATGAAGAAAACTATTCCATGTGTTAGACAGTTGAGTTTAGTTGGAACTGTTACACAACTTTGGTCAGAGATAAGATTGAAAAAGCTTCTTGGCCTTGGCAAAGATCAAGATGTGTTGTATTCATAAACTCATGTGTCAAATGGTAACTCCTTCATACAACTACTGAAAGATGATTTAAAAAATAATAGTAACTCAACCCTATAAAAAAGATTATGAGGAGACTTAAACAGATGTAGTTTTATTTTTTATTTTTTATTTTTTTAGAAAAGGAACATAGAAAGAAACATAAATAGGCAGACTGGACAATCTCAATAAGGAGCATTTCCCCAAGAGCCCCAAACCTCAAATTTGTATTGAGGTCTTCCAGAATGGACCTTTTGTTGTTGGAGAGCTAGTATATGTGTTATTAATTTCTTCCACATATTGGGAAGGGGAGTTTTGGCTCTGTATTTTTAGACTGAGGTGGTAATCTGTGGTTCTTGAGGGCTTTGGGTCTGCAAGAGCCTTCTCTATGTAACACTCCTCCAGTAATATCAATAGTAATAGAAGACATTTATTTCAATATCCAACTCAACTTTCAGAGCCATCAAATTTCCTAAATGTTTACTTAATCGCTAACTAAATCTTCTAATTACAGTTAGAAGAAAAGTTTACATATCATTGTAATAAGCCTACAATTCCAAGAGTTTCATTTAATTTTTAGGAAAATCATTTAATGTTTCTGATCACAGGAAGAAATCATGTTTTAAAATGATTGGTGTAGGGCTGGGGATATAGCCTAGTGGCAAGAGTGCCTGCCTCGGATACACGAGGCCCTAGGTTCGATTCCCCAGCACCACATATACAGAAAACGGCCAGAAGCGGTGCTGTGGCTCAAGTGGCAGAGTGCTAGCCTTGAGCGGGAAGAAGCCAGGGATGGTGCTCTGGCCCTGAGTCCAAGGCCCAGGACTGGCCAAAAAAAAAAAAAAAAGATTGGTGTAATCAGGTCTGACAATTTGCAAATTATTTGTTTGGCTATTGACAGGTTTGAAAGAAGTACCCAAGTAGGTTGGAAATGGTTAAAATTGTTCTAATGAAGCATAATGTACTTCTAAAGAAGAATAATGCCTCTGTCTTGTAGACTAAAGACATATATAGAGACAAAAGGAAAGACTCTCTAGTCCTTAGATATGAAGAAGGACTGTTTTGTAGTATCAGCCTTTACCGTGATAGCTACTTTCAAAAATATTTTACATGTATAGTATACTAATGTTTACCTCAGTGAGAGTGTTAGAAAGCAGATCTCTGAAGTCATGAACCTTGAACCAATGAAACTTTTTCTTTGTGGAATAGAAATTGGTTTAGCACTAGTCATAACTAGGAGATCAATGCCACTTTTGTTTAGAAAAAATAGACAAATTATTCTAATGAGAGTATCTTCAGTAAGAATATACTATACTTAGTAGAGTTTTGAGCAATGTTCTCTTTTTTTTTTTTTTGCCAGTCTCTGGCCTTGAACTCAGGGCCTGAGCACTGTCCTTGGCTTCTCTTTGCTCAAGGCTAGCAATCTGCCACTTTAGCCACAGCGCCTCTTCTGACCATTTTCTATATATGTGGTGCTGGGGAATTGAACCCAGGGCTTCATGAATACAGGCAAGCACTCTTACCACTGGGCCATATTCCCAGCCCCTTGAGCAATGTTCTTAAAGGTAGCATAGAGAGTTGCAATTTGGGGCGCTCAATATGTTGCTGTGTATAACACAAATTACATTGTATAAATGCTCTTGTTTCATTTAATATGTAAGTCTAGGGATAGCAACAGTGAGTGATATACTTTCATACTTCTTTCTATTTTTCTTTCTTTTTTTCTGTATAGCTAGAATGTTAAACATCTCTTCATTTATTGCTTATTTGAAAAATAAGCAATTAATTTTTCTCTCTATTTTTCAAATCACTTATTAGTGTCTTACTAGAAACTTTAAGTTTTATAAAGAATATATCTGGTAGCATTGAATCATTTGATGTAAAATTGGTAGTCAGCACTCATTCCATAAAATGACTGTTTTCTTTATTTTTATTTATTTCTGGTGTGTGTGTGTGTGTGCGCGCGCGTGTGTGTGTCTATGCTCACACCAGTACGTGAGATCAAACTCTGGGCCTGAGCTTTATGCCCAAGGCTAGTGCTCTACCACACCTCTACTTCTGGATTTTTTGGTAGTTAATTGGAAATAAGAGTCTCATGGACTTTCCTATCCCGGCTAGCTTTGAAATCTGATCCTTAAACCTCAGCCTCCTGAGTAACTAGGATTACAGGTGTGTGCCACCTGTGCCCGGCTCCATTTATGATATTATTTATAGCAGAAATATTACTACTCTTTACAGTACTCTGCCTGCCAGCAGAGCAAGGTTCCTCTCTGTCATACTGAAGTCAACAGCAGCCCAGTTTCCACTCCATTTTGTCTTACTCGACATACGATTTCATTCATAATGCCTCATTTTTTCTGAAACATTCAAATAGTGAAAATACTGGAAGACTTTGTTTAGGAGCTGATAATGTACCTTTCTCTTTATTGAAATGCTCATTTTTAACAGCCGTTTCATCTGCTTTCTATTCTATCACTGTTCTTCCAATATGAAAGAAACTTTCTGATTCTTTTCTAGAACTATAATCTCAGAATAATTGGGAGACTCTCCCTTCACTGTAATCAACAAAGTTATTGAAATGACAGTTCCTCCTTGCTGGGTCATGTCGATTGATACTTGTTCTCAGGTTATTGGGAACAAAGCATTTATCTCTTTAACAGGAGAATACTGTTTGTTACCCTGAGGCACACACCAAAATTTCAACAGAGGGCCAGGTAAGCTTCATCTTGCATAATTAGTTCCAGGTGTCAGCTGATTAACCCTACCTTCTAAAACTGAGTGAGGAAAAAGGATCTGGATAAGTTTACTAAATTATAAAATACAAAGCAAATCCCTCCAAAACAAATATAAGCCACTTCATTATGTCATATGGAGTGAAAAAGCTTAGTTAAAAAACTGTGGCAGTAAATACATCACATGCAGTACTCTTTAAATGAAACACTTAAAATGATTATTCTCATTTAAAGCATAACTGAATGAGGACAGTAAGTACTACCATTTAGAACCTTGTAGGAAAAAAAAAGAACCACCTAACCACCTAATTAGTAGAAAACAAGAAACACAATTGTGTCTCTTTTTTATGCTATGGAAGACAATATAAGCAGTATTTTAATCCAAAATACTAAAATAATATAACATAAGAGATTCAGAGAATTGTGTACTGGTGACATGTCATAAAAGCAATACAATTAACTAGTTTCCAATTTTTCTTTCACTGAGTAAGTTTCTATCATCTCTGTACTAGTTGATTCAGATATCTTTTCTTTGCCATAGCAAGGTACCATCTAAAGAAAGCATATATTTTGAGAGTAAGATACTAGAAGGACTTTCAAATAATAAACCATTTTGACTCAGGAAATAGTGTGATGCCAAGCCTCAGTGTCTGTTTGTGTGAAGAGAATATATATAAGAGGAAGCCATTAGCACTTGGCACACAAAATGAAATTGTGGGTTTTTTTTTTTTTTTTTTTTTTGCCAGTCCTGGGGCTTGGACTCAGGGCCTGAGCACTGTCCCTGGCTTCTTTTTGCTCAAGGCTAGCACTCTGCCACTTGAGCCACAGCGCCACTTCTGGCCATTTTCTGTATATGGGGTGCTGGGGAATTGAACCCAGGGCCTCATGTATATGAGGCAGGCACTCTTGCCACTAGGCTATATCCCCAGCCCCACAAAATGAAATTGGTAAGACATGATTTTTTAGATACATCTTTGGGGAGAGAATAATTCCATCTTGAATGTTACCCATTCACTCTAGTAATTAAATGGAGACAGTAGTAAGTGCTATTCATATTATTTTACATTTGTATGGGGAGAAATATTTATTCCCTAGGTCAAATCTGTAGAATTAAATTGGTATACAATAATGAATATGTTAGAAGAGAATATTCATTAAGTCATTACTAAATCAAAGGATTACTTACCAGCATACATTTAGTGACTTTTATTGCTTTTTAGCATATTAAAATGGAAATTATAAATAAATGTAAGTGTAGGTAAATGTGTGTCAAGTGCTAAAATTATTATTATATTTTGATGTTAGACATTATGGTTAGGTTTAATATTAGGCAGTTGATTTAACATTAAGACGTGTTCACTAATTGATATTTTATCATTTTTAAATTTGTTTTTCATTTACAGAGGTTATTATGTTCATCTGTCATAAGTCAGCCAACAAAATAAAATAATGGATAACTGTGTCTTTGAATTTTCTCTTGTATATTAAAAAGTAAGTGATGATATATGATTGATTTTGACTTAATGGGAAGTGATGCATCCCTATGGGAGACAAAACAACTTGCATTGAATTATGTGTAGGAGACAAGCTTTACCCCCCAAAAAAGTGTTGCTTTTGGAATTGTTTTTAATTTCGTATAGTGTATTTTTCCCTTATGAAATGTCTCTGTAGTATTTGGCCAATAGTTTTACCAAAAGCTCAACTGTGAAAGTTTTCATATTTTCAAAAGCTTTACAGATAATACAATTAGTCTTTCAGATAATAATTAGAACTGAAAGAATCATCTTTTACTTTCTTTTTCTTTGTGGCTCAGTAGGAGACTGAGTGTTGGTTGTAAAAATTTTTCAATCAGGACCCAAAGAGATGTAAGAAAGGAAAATGCTTAAAAAATGAAAAGAAGTGTTTATGGGGGAGAGAGCAATTGGGGACATTTGGGTGATGATTTATTTACTGAGGAATTGTTCTTAGCAACTGAGAGTAACACAATAATGTGCTTTCTGTTATGGTCCAAATTAAGACATGTAACATCAATTGGGTGTGATATTCTTGTGCAAAATACCAACCAAACTCTTAGAGTTTATTTCTATTTTCAGTTTATAGGAAGAAAAGTAGATAGAGAAAGAGTTGTGATGAGAATGCTTGTCAGAGAAGCCATGATTATTGCATATTAAAAATTGTGTATCATTGAATGTGTAATTTTTTCTTATTCTAATGTTTATTAACCTCCTTTTTATAGTAAGAAACCACTGTTCAGTAAATAACAATTTTGAATTTTATACAACTTAATTACATCCATCAAATTATGTGCATTATGTAATTTGAAATGCACCACAACTTTTAAAAGTATATAGAGTTGTGCTTACTTGAACCTAAGACCCTGGCAGAAAAGCAATTTACTAGCTTCTAAAATATACTGAATTTACTGAAGGCAGAGACTTCCTTGAAGAAATGTTGTAGTTATTGCATTTCTAAAAGGACACGTGTATACTACCAAATGGTAATGCATACTTCTGCTTTTTTTATTTTGGTTTTTAAAATTAGCATACATTAGTTTTACAAAGAAGATTTCAATGTGACATTTCTATAAATGTTTAAAATGTACCCCATCATTATTTACACTTTATCGCTCTCTTAATCTCCCTCCTTCCTTCTTAAAACAATTACAGCAGATTTCATTGTTCTATATTCACACAAACATATGAAGTACTTCAATAATGTTCACTTATTCCCAGTTTCCATTTACCCTCCCTCTCTTGCTGATACCTGCCTCCCACTGTACCACCTATTTAAGGCTCTTGTCATTCATCATTTTAATACTGTACATTAATTAAAACCAAAGGTTCCCATCATGGTATTTCAGTAATGCACATATTATATTTTTATTCAGATGGTAATACATTTTATAGAGAAAAATTAGGCTGGGAAAACAGAGGGGTGAGTGAGGTAAGAGGAACAGACTTATATGATTCCTGTGATTATGGTAAGCATCTGTTTTTAGAGATTTGAGGTGTGTAAAATAAGTAAAAAATGAGCCACGGGGGCACCTAAAACAAATAAATGTAAAAACAACATAACTAAAAATGAAATAACTAACTGCTTGTAGTTGTACACACCTGTAATCCCAAACACTCAGGGACCAGAGATAGGATCTCATTCAAGGACAAATTTTTCAACTTCCTATCACCTCAAAACAAGACAGCCATGGTGGTACATGTCTATCATATCAGCTACTCAGGAAATGGAGGTACAAGGATTGCTGTTGAAGGCCAACCCAGGCAAAAAAAAATTTATAATTCTATCAGAAAAACTGAAAGCATAAGTATGGCTCAAGTGGTATAGTACTTGCTTAGCCAGAACACCTGACTTCAATCTTAGCAGCAGCAACTGCCTCTACCACACACAGAAGTGGACCCTCCAAAGCATTAGAGGAAAAGAAGGAAGAGCAATTGCAAAATAGCTCTTGCAGACATGAGTATACCAAGCTGGGGGGGGGGGGCAATTTATAGGTAGAATGGAGTGAACCAAGGGGAAAATAGAACCAATGAATCAGCTGAGTGTGAGATCATGAAGGATTTTAGAGGTGATTTTATATACTTTAAAACTGAATGAGATATAAATTAAGGGAATATTTATAAAAGAAGTGATATACTATTCTTCATGCTCCATGCTTTAGAAAAAAATTTATTCCTCATATCCAGAAGTGATGGCTGGGGAGAGGCTCCACAATGTGAGATTTGCCATAAAATAGGCTCCTGTGGCTCCTGTGGTTTGAACCAGTAACTAGTGGTTGAGGTGAAAAGAACTGATCTGATTCTGGATATATTTTGATGATCTGACCTAAAGAAATTGGCTTTTAATAACTTGAAGAAAACTTAGATTTTCTCAGAGAGGAATCCATATTTGGGCCATGGTGTTTAATTTATCTCTTATACATCACAGAGTGGAAGTCAAATAAATAGTTAAGAATTATGAGTCTAGATTTCAGAAAGATTAGTTGATATCTATAATTGGATAACATATTTATATTTTTTTGTGGAAAATATAAAAATATATTTCTTTTTTGTTTATTAGAAAGAAGTGATATTGACCAGCAGAATTTATACCAAGAACTTTATTTCTCCTATTCATTAAGCCTTCAATGAAAACACAACCCATATTCAGTCATTTCAGCACCCCAGAAATTTTTGTCTTCATGTCAGAGAAAAAAAAATTCCGAATCGATTTTTAGTTCTAGATAATGGTATACCATTGAAAAAAAAATGTCAAATAAATGTCACTGCCAAAATTGGGCTGATGATTCTTCCAATAGTACAGAAAATAGGACCTTGAATTATTACCTTTTAAAATTATAGCAGTTGACCTGTAGGAAGAAAATGAACATAAGATTAATTCCATTTCAAATAAGAATTATAGGTACTTCACGAATATACTCTTTTTTTTCAGTTAAGGAAAAAAATATCAGAAACTTGATTTTCCCCACCTAGAATTGTGTTTAAAAAGCATGAGCAACTGGAGATTTTAATCATGTTCTTTTTGTCAAAAATATTTAATAATATCCATAAAAACTGCCATCATATGCAAATAACCCTTCTGAACATGTAGTATGTGATATATATGTTTATTTCAGAAAAACTGAAATTTTCACTGAAAATTGAAAATATATAATATACATAGGCATGTGGTATATATGTGAAGATTTCTGTGAATGTATGACTAAAACCATAGCTGATAACAAAATGTAAGAGCCAATTAACTAAAATATAGGCAAACTAATTGGTAATAGCTTAGAACTATTAATATGTAATGGCTTTTTGTAAATTATATACACACACATATAAAAGATGAATATCAGAATCAATGGCTATTAAAATTGAGTAAGCAATTCACATCAGCTAATTAAGTATAGGAGAACATAACAAATGTCACTAATGACTAAATTAGTATAAAATAAGATGATATATTTCTTAATATCTTAAATTATCTAAAGTTGTTTAAAAGCAATAAACTCTAATATTTGAGTGAGATAACCTCCCACTAATTACTCAAAATTTAGAAAAATTCATATCAACTAAAACTGAAAATATTTAGCTATTGGGAGAGTGAGGAAATGTGTTCTCTGCCTGACTCATGTAATTGTAATCCCTCTGTACATAACCTTTAAAATAACAATAAAGAAAAAAACTGGGAAAAAAACCCTGAAGCATGGCAAAAACAAAAATGTTTTAGATATTTTTAGACAGTAGTCTTATTAAAATAATTTATTTTAAGAAAATGATCAAAAATATAAAAAATACAAGTATGCATAATAATCCTTATTGTAGGCACTTCATACTACAAAAGGTAGGATTTAATTTGGTAGTCCAAAAATAAAGGAAAGCTCAATAGCATTTAATTCCATTATCAATACTTTGTTTATAGTTTACTGGATAATTACATACATTCTAATTTTAGGTTGGAAGAACTACATTTTTTAACAGGTGCTACAAATAGTGAAAGAGTGCTTTCTGATCGAAATGTTATAACAATAATTTTCACATTTGATTTTTTTTGTTAAATTATACATATATTTACATTTGTATAGATGAAAAGGTGAACTCCTGAATCATTTTCTATAAACCAAAGTCATTCAGAGTACAACAGAGATGAACTGTGAGCTCTTGAAAAATCTGACATGCCTTTCTACTAAAATTTGCCTAGTATGATGCCATATATAATATTCTAATATGAATAATTAAGAAGTATTAAATGTGTCAAAACATGTTTAGTAATAACTTACTGACACTAGAAATGCTGATAAAAACTGTGCTTAACTGTGTTAGTCAACTCTGTGTTGGTGTGATAAAATACCTAAGACAGTTGCAAAAGAAAAGGTTTGATTTTCTGTGGCTAACAGTTTCTGTCTATGGTCACTTACCTCTGTTAGTGTTAGTGTGCTGTGGTAAAGCAGACAATCATGAGTGCAGCAAGACAGAGTAGGCTGCTCATAACATGGAAAGAGGGGAGGTCGGGAGAGATACACACAGAGAAATGTATTGAAAAAGGCCATTAATGGTCAGAACTCTCATGAGTCAATCACCTCCCAAAGTCTTGCTTCTGAACATTGCTGCATTGAACACCAGGATTTCAACACTTTGTGATAGTTCAGATTCAAACCATAATGATGGCTATATATTTAAAGGCAATACATACCTTGATAAATCAGACCTAGATGCATTTTGAAATATATTATATACAATATTGTTGTAAGTACGTATGAGCTTCTGAGTATTTCAGTTAGAAAAACTCCCTAAGCTATGTTTTCTGTCTCTCAAAGGGTAGAGGAAAAAATTACTTTTCAAGCAGCCTTTAAGAAAATTTCCTTTAAAAAACTTTCAGAAAGGTATAGCAAATACTATTCATTCTTCAAAGGGAAATGAGATAATCTCCATTTTTCTGTCCTGATTTTATAAATTACATGTATTGTTAACTCTAAGATGAATCTCACTTGCATTGTTATGTTTCTTAAAATGAGGATTTTTTAAAATGACTTAACCCAATATTGCCTATAGAATGCAGTTGGTTTTCATTTATACAGAATGATGGAGAATAGCCAGGGAGATGTCATTAAAAAAAAAAAAATCGAATCTCATGAATGCTTCCATTCTCAATCTTCATGTACAAGGCAAACCATGAAGGGGAAGGTTGCAGGTGAGGCTTATGAGAAGCTATTTCTTACTGTGAATTATGTTTGAATCATATTCAGTAAGGAAAAGGAGGTAGAAGAAACCACAATTGTTTTGATTCAGTAAGTATGCCTTCAGAGGTAGCCCACGAAAGAATGTATACGTTTATCAAGCCCTCCCTCCCCTTTTCCCACCACCCTGTAATTCCAATAAAGATCACCAGTTTAGAGACACTGAATTTTGTCTAAAGTTTACCATATAAAAGAAAACACATAATTAGACAACAAGAATTGATTTTAAAATTGCATTTTCAGCCAGGCACTGGTGGCTCACACCTGTAGTCCTAATTACTCAGGAGGCTGAGATTTGAGAATCACAGTACAAGGCCATTCTAGGCAAGAAAGTCCATGAGACTCCAATTAACCACCAGAAAACTGGAAGAGATTCAAAGTGGTAGATCTTAGGTACAGTGCCCAGGCCCTAAGTTCAAGACCCAGCCAGAAAAAAAAAATCTTTTAATCTTCACTATGTCCAATACCAAAACATTAAAACTATACTACAGAGCTATACAAAACAAAAGAAAAAATACTTGTCTGTATGAAACAGATGTTACTTGATTTCATAAGTGTGACTAATGTGCTAAACTAGTATCTAAATTCACCTAGAGTCTTCATTATCTGTCTGGCCATAAAGAATCAGAATATGATGTAGTCATCTGTGAACTTAAAAAAAATCTGTACACTTCTCATTTTTCATATTTTTAATATATATCCAAGACCGATAACATGAAACTGTACTGCTATGTAACTAATAGGGGCAATTACAGTTAGGGATAATTAGATCTGCATTGCAGATTTCTCTTGATAAAATAAAAACCACCAGTAATTATTTCTTACTGTGTTTTTAATCACTACAAATAATGTTAAAATACAAACTTGCTCAGCAATGATAAATGCCATAGAAACAAGACATATCAATGGTTGTTTATTAAAAGAAAATTGAAACATTTCTCTAGAAAACAGAGACAGGGCCAGATCTATTTTATTACAGTCACATTTTCAGTCCAAACTTCTCCTAAGGAGTATGCTTCTTGTTAAATGATAAATCATATTGATTTATATGATACACTTATTTATTCACCACCAGGAATAATCAATGCTTGATAGAACTGTGTATTAAAGAATATTTTGCATTTCCCTTGGGAATTTTAAAAAGAACAGGAGTTTATGCTATGTCATTGTTGCTTGTGGTTTCTAAAATTGAAACATAATATAAAGTTGAATCTCAACTTAAAGCCATGGCAAATCCAATTATAAAATGTAGAGATTCTGAGTAAGCAGAATGGACCAGTCTATAGAAGGCCTGGGATGTGGTAAAACATAACTTAATGATGACATTTGGAATTGTTCCTTCCGGCTCAATGTTTAAGTTGGCAGTGTGAATGCAACCCTGGTGAGGATATTTACACCACAGCAATCTGAATAAAGGACTAAGCATAGTTTTCAGCATACCACTGCCCAGGTGTCTGCTTATTGTCTCTTAGAGCTAGATCTCTTTAGTATCAACTTGATTTCATATATTCAATATTGCTTTTCAAATACTTAAAAGAGTGTCTTTTCCTATTTACTAGATTCAGGAGATGCTTGCTGTTTGCAACGAAAACTATTTGAATAAAACAAACATAGTGTATAAAAACATGAAAAAGTCTCCTCTTCATTTATCTACAACTTTTCTCCATCTTTCATTTATAACGGAAGTTTTTCATGTTTATATCTGTGTGGATATACAAACTCTGAATTTCTACTAAATTGACAAGGTAGGATTGGATTTGCTCCATTTCCTGCCTTCTCCCACCCTCTGCCCCCAAGGCTTCTGGATGCTTAGAGGTGGAACCTTTTCAAATTGAGGGTTGAGAAATGGAAGATATTCTTTTGGTATAATGAGAACTACAGGCCCTCTTCAAAAAGAGATCATTATTGCGTTATTTTTAGATAATCTGTGTTGCACATCACAGGCAGTGAATATCTGTTGCCTTTACTTATTTCACCCTGAGGGCTGGCCTCTTTCTGCTTCTTCTCATTAGTGCTGTAATTGGATGTTAGTTTATAAAGACTTTAACTGTACATTCTGGAGGTCCTCCATAAGCAAAATGCCAGGTAGGTCTTATAGAGCAGTAAAGGGTCTATAATTAAGGTGATATAGAAAGCCTAGATACTAGGGAATGACTAAAACTGTGCTTCTGGAAGTGTGTGGATTTAGTTTCTATGAGATACATAAAAAATATAAACATGTCTAGTATGTTCACATAGCCATTGTACATTTGTTGATTATGTAATCGTACTTTTTACTATTCAAAAATTTAACGGAATATTATTTATATTTAATTCACTGCAGATTAAATGGATCAATTCATGAGGAGTCAGTTCGTAAAGCATAAATATAAAAACTTCACAAAATTCACAAATTCACTTGGAAACATTACAATATTCAACTGAAGACACATATTTTGACCATGTTTTAAGGTACTTTTCAGTAATTATTTTATTTAATTTAGAAGGATTATTTCAATAACATTGATGCCATACAGGCAAGCTTAAATGTAGTATATTAGACAAGATGATTGATGTTTATCCCCAGCAAACCTGTCAGACTCAATGTTCCCAGATTAGTGACTTTCAACAAATTGAATAAGCCAAAAGGCTCCCTTCTCCCAGCTTCCCATATCCACTCTCCCCAATTCTCTATCCAGAACATGTCTTTACTTCTCACTTTCACTACATTGAAGACAATGTCATTTTTCCATAGGGCAACTCTAATAGCTCATAAGTGGTCTCTCTGTTTCTAATCATGAATATAGAGTGGGATTTACAATCACGAAACCCAGCTACGGCAGAATATTCCCAAGGGCCTCACAGAGAAGAGTCCCTCTGCTTATTATGCTCTGCTGTTACTGACTTGAAATTCATAGCAGTTTTTGAACAAGGGATCTTGCACTTTCATTTGCACTCTGAAAATTATGTAGCTAGACCTTCCTTTTATTTTAAGATTTCTTCTCTATTAAATAAACGGGATTGTTCAGAACTTAATCATATAATGTATTCTGTCATTTAAAATCCTCTATTCCCTGCCCTCCCTGATCATCTAACTAGTAAAGTAAAATATATACTCTTAACTCTTAGGAATATACAACTCTTTACCTTCTCACTTCTGCTATGGTACCTTTTTTTCCTGGCCTGAAATGAGTAACCTTATGTTAAAATGTTGAAAATCTAGTCCCCATTTGGATATAATTTATCTCAAAAATAACCAGTGAAAAATGGAGCTGGAAGAATGGTTCAGGAGTATGTCTACTGAGGATGGGTTCCTGATTTCAAATCCCGTTACCATTAAAAAAGTCATAAAGCTCATCATGTGGTGAAAATGTTGACAGGAAAATTACAAAAAAGTATATTAGTACTAATTATGCCATCTAATCAAGAGATGTGCATCCATTTAGAATGTAGTTAAGTTACAAATGATGTCATTTATTTATCTAAGAATATAGGGGAAGTTTTGCTTTAAACAAAATCACTGCTCCAGTCTTTTTAACTTTTTTTTTTTTTTACTACGTGTGAACATCTGGGAGCAATATTAATCAGAGATTGTGAACAAATGTTTATGCTTTGGCTATTTCCTATGATGAGTAATCTATTGTTACTTTCATGGACACCCTTGTGCAATGACAAAATATGATTAAAATATAGCAATATTCCAAGAATATGTCACGCATAACAAAGTCTTTCAAGTCATCAGCACATTTTCATGGAGCAGGCCACACCTCACAGAGGGTGTGTTCTAGAATGTGTTCAAAAACTCCATGATAAGAGTATTATTAGGGAAAACACATTTACATAAATGTATTATAATTGGTATGCCACAAAACTCACATAAATGAAATATATGTGGAGGTAAATCTAATATGATTTTTCAGCAGTCCTTGCTTCTCCTGTCTTTAGGTTTGCAATTAATCACCAAGTCTAAGAGAAGGATAAGGAAAGCTAATACTAACATTGCTAATACATAGGGTTTCCTATATATTTTACTTTCAACATCACACATAGTGTATGTGGTTGTTACTTTATCTTCAATATAATGTACTAAGGACTCAGCATATGCCACATCCTGTGTATCTTCATAACTCTGTAAGATAGTTATCTCAAACTCATTTTATCCAAAGAGGAAGTGATGTTTGAAGGTGTTAATATTTTCCAAAGATTTTTCCTATTTGTGAACAAATAGGAACTCTTATCTAAATCTACCTGCCTCCAAATTTTGAGTGATGCTTCAACTTGATTCTTCACAAAAAATTTGATTTTTAAAGGACAAGTCCATCCTAGTGAGATTAGCTGGTTCAATTTCTGTCTTTTTTACATGCCACTTGTGTCCTTCAACTTTTAATTTCATGTGATATAGCTCAAAGAATTTTCCTTAATTTTCCCTTCCCCATCATTAATAACCAAGCAAAAGAGTCCCTTCTTTCTCCAGAAAAAATCTGTGACAACCTAAATTTGCAATGAATTTTTAATTTCTGAGGGTAGTGCTCAAGTAAGCCTCATGCTATTTCTCTAATATTAATAGATATTTCTCTAATAGTAATAGTAAGACATTTCTCTAATAGTAATAGACTTAGTATTAGTAAGTCATAGCAATGTGAAATATGTTCCTTGGATCATTTACAAGAAAATCTTCACCCATCACTCCCTGAAGAACTGTGCTCTAAAATATATTCTTACATATCTTTCTGTGAAATTATTTCTTTTATTGGGGACCCATATGCACAAAACAATCAAATTTATTCCTTTAGCTGTCATCAGATCTTTAAGTTCTGGGCTTTTAAAGATATTTTAAAATTTAATAATACATCCAATTGAATTGTACCAGTCACTAAGTTTGACACAAGATGTTAGTAGCTAGTCCCAGAGGGATGTATGCTTTGCCTTTGCCTCTAGCCAGGTGCTTCGGGGGAATTAGCACAGGTGTTTTAAGTGAAAACAATCATGCTCCTAATAGGGATGGAATCTACCTTGATGCAAGTCAGAATGTACCATAAAAGTGGTAGATTTTTAAGAAAAATGCTTAACCTCTATAAGATTATCATTCTCACTGAAATATAATCTAGTGATAAAATGTGACATTCACCTTGCAGCATCACTATGAAAAATAAGTAACGCAGAAAAGATATCTGAAATTTTGTGTGTAGAAAATGTAAATCTGTCAGTCTTTTAATCTCTTCCTTGCATAAAAAAATTATTTTTCGGGGCTGGAGATAAGGCCTAGTGGCAAGAGTGCTTGCCTTGTATACATGAAGCCCTGGGTTCGATTCCCCAGCACCACATATACAGAAAACAGCCAGAAGTGGCACTGTGGCTCAAGTGGCAGAGTGCTAGCCTTGAGCAAAAAGAAGCCAGGGACAGTGCTCAGGCCCTGAGTTCAAGGCCCAGGACAGGCCAAAAAAAAATATATATATATATAGATATATATATATTTTATATATATATATATATATTTATATTTATATATATATTTATATATATATATTTTTATATATATATATTTTATATATATATATATTTATATATATAAATATATATATATTTTATATATATATTTTTTTTTTCTCTCAAATGAATAAAATATCTTTTCCAAAGATGATCTCAAGTATTTTGTTTGGATTTTAGATTTGGTAGAGTTTAAATGATAACAAATCTTTCTAGCTTGAGGCCAGTGAGTGGCACATGCCTATAATTCTAGCTACTCAAGAAGTGGAGTAGAAGTTAAAGGGAATATCAAAACTGAGAGGCAAAGGATAAAAAGACAAATGATTCCAAAAGCAATACTTACAAAATTATTAGCAATGTACCAATGTATTAGTATTGTACCAACTGTACAACTCATGGTGGGAGGGGGGTGGGAGGGAGGGAGGCACGGGAGAAAAATGAGGGAGAAGGTAACAACTGGAACAAGAAAGGTACTCACTGTCTGACATATGAAACTGTAACCACTCTGTACTTCACTTTCACAGTAAAGGGGAAAAAAGAAATAAAATCAACAACAACAAAAAAGAAGAAGTTGAGATCTGAGGATCTCTGCTCAAAGACAACTCAAAGCAGGAAAATCCTTGAGTAAGACTTTTCTCTCCAACTGACTACCAAAAACTGGAAGTAGAGTTTTGCTTTGAGCAAAAAACAAACAAATAAACAAACAACAACAACCAAAAAAAATGCTCAGGGATAACTTAGGCCCCGAGTTTAAGCCTAGGGAACAATCTACACACACACACACACACACACACACACACACACACACACACACACACACACACACTTTCCTAAATTAGAAAAAAATGTTAAATTATTCTTTGTCAGAGTTTACTTCTATGAAATTTTATTATCAGGATCTATTCAAGTTTTAAAAGGTTTTTAATAAAATATTTCTTTTGTGTGAAGTAATTTTATGTATAATTTAACACCCACGTACCTCTCAGAAAAGAATCAAAGGCATTTAGGATCATCATTAGATAGATTGCTCAATTTAAAATATGACTAATTAGTTTAACATTGTGTTTCAGGTTTTCCTTTAAATGACTCTGGAGAAGACCTTTATTGTACATTTACCCCCAAGTGTGCTATGCAAATAATAGGAGACTGGCAGCAGGTATAATAAAATCATTTTGTTATTAATTTGACCTCATTCTTGATAAGGAAGAGGAAGTATTATTTCTTTTTTTCTTTTTCTCTTGTCACTAGGACTACAATTATCTTTCAAAAATTATTTCTTAAAAAGGCACAAAGCTTTTACTGCTTGGCTTTCTGAAAGATAATTTACTTTTGGACTTGGACCCTGTGACACTGTCAGGTGCTAAGTACCAATTTTCCCAGTAGTGAGTAAGACCAGAGGTCATGTGACCAGTGTTCTTACTTTCCAGAACAAGGTGTGGGTCCTGGGAGCTTTTCCCAGGAGAGATCGTGAATGAGAACAGCCTCAAGTTCCCACAATACCTGATCTCCTATCAAACTGTAACTTGATGATTACCTTTTGGCTCTGTGTCAGATTCTCTTAACAGATTCTGACAGTTGAGAATAAACTTTCAGATTGAGGAACATTCTTTTCTATTATGAACTGCAATCCTAGACCTGATAATTATTCTACTTTCACAGTAACTATTAGAATTTCACCTTGATACTCTTTCTTTCTGTCCTGGCCACTGGGCCACATCCTTTCAAAATGTGAAGTATGTGAAAGAGACCTATGAAATGACTCTCTGGCCCCATTCACAGCCCTAGATTCACTTCTGGGGAGCCTAGACACTCGGAATGACATAGCTTGAAAAAAAAAAACACAAAAAAAACACCCAACAATTGACTATGTACCTCCTTCTTTTCTTTCTTTTTTTCCATTTGTTTGTCTCTTAAAGTTTATTTCAGACACATACATGAAACTCACTCCAAAGAGCAGAAATTCTAACATGGAATAAATTTAATAGGAATGTTAGAATCTTTTTCTCTTTGGTTAAAGTTTCCCTACCGACACAAGAATGAACAATTCATATGTTCAGTAATTTAGATGAGGCAGTTTACATTGAATTTAGAGCTTTAGATTCTTACCATGTGTTATAAATGAATAAAAACTCTTAACGGCATATAAGTAGTCATGATTTTTTCATGTATACATGAACCATTATGAATTGATCATTTAATGTGGAGACATGTATATCAGTACAATTAATCATAAGCTTTGTAGGGCAGTAAGGGGAAATTGCATACACCCTCTGAGCTCATCTTTTCATTTATAAAATAGAAACCATAGGACCTATTTAAGAGAGCCTTCACATGCAAGTAAGATAGTAGTACCCTTCTAGCACTTTGTAAGAACCTCATAAATACCCGTTAGTATTACTGCAAACATATACAGAAGGTAACGAGTGTAACAGAGACTGATATAAGAGGCACTTAGTTTTTATTCATTTATTTAGAACTGAGCTACTTGAACTTGCTCTGCTGGTGCTCTAAGCATGTGAACTATGCCTTGATCCCTGCCTTTTGCTGTTTATCTTGGAGGCAACGTTTCAAAAAGTTTTCTGCCTGGGTTGATGTCAAACCTTAATCCTGGCTCCTGGTTAAAAAAACATTAAGGTCTTATTTGAGAAAGATTCTTGGAAGACCAACACAATTGAGATTGAACATTATGGCATAATTGATAATAAAAGAGAAGTACTGGATATAGAGAGCAGCCCATCTTCATCTTTGCTTAGATGCTATCAAACCATGTTTAGTAATCCATAGGGAAGGTTAAGATTAAACTGAGGCATCTTTTATATTGCTGAAATAAAAAGAACCATATTTGACCTAATCTTTCATACTGGTTGTGATTGAAGTTTCCTTAAAAATACATTTTTTGGAATTAATTCCTTCTTTCTAAGGCTCTCTCATATTGTGTCTTTTATTTCTCATGCCATGATTGATGAGAGATCAATTGAGCTGTTGCTCAGCACTCACTTCTAATATGTGGGAAATTATTAAAAAATTGATCCTGCTGTATCACTAAGAGGAGGGGATGATCAATCTGCTGTCATCTATGAACCAACAGAAAACCCCCACTCGTCCTATTGTCTTTAGACCCATGACAACCTTAGCCACAGTAACTGATGTGGTTGAGGCTTGTGTTCATGCTTATGTGGGGGCATGTTCTCCTCAGACCTAATGATAACCTGGGTAGTAAAATTCTCACACTTTCCTCATATTTCATGTGCTGAGAGAACAAAATATGGATATGCGCATGTCTACCTAACTTATAGTCTATTGGAGAGCTGTCTGCTACTGTTGATTTTGTCTCTCCCCAGACTTCCTTCCTGACTTGACAGCTCTGCTCAGACATCTGATAGAATCACATGGATCAAATTTTTTTTATTTCCATACTAAATGATGATTGTGCACATATGATCTCCTTTGCAGCAAGTAGACATGGAATAATAGACTCTTTATAGCTGAGTAATCTGCTTGGTTTTAAAAATTATTACTACTTTATTTTTAATTGTTATTATAGAGGTGATGTACAGAGGTGTTACAGTTCCATAAATAAGGTAGAGAGTACATAGGTTTTTTTTTCTTTTTGTTTTTTTTTGGACAATGTTATCTACCTGCTTATTTTTAATGCCTAAATTCCTGTTCTCCTTTTTTTTTTTTTTTTGGCTAGTCCTGGAGCTTGGAATCAGTGTCCAAGCACTGTCCCTGGCTTAAATTCCTGTTCTTACTTTCTTTAACAACTATTTAACAATGCTTTGGCCTTATATTTTCTCAAAGCTTAATCATCAAACATACTTTAATATGTAATATTTGTTATATGTAGGTATAATATTTTATCCCATAAATATTATATACATTGGCAAAATATCATACAATAACTAATAACAAAATAGTTTTAAATTTAATTATTCTCAAGTCAAAAATATTAAGATAGATCATTTGGCTTTGTTCAAAACATGTTGTTTAACTTTCTATATCATGCTAACACCCATAGCTGACAGGCCTAATGCTCCAATTGTCAATTACTCCAAAGATCACTGACATAAAATAATATCCTTATATTTTTTGAGTTAGCAATTTAGTGAGGGCATAATAGGGATGACCTGTGTGTTTATCAATATTTTGTTTCTTAGCTAGGAAATTTTGAATACATGTAGGTATTATCAGTGTCTGGGATCACTTAGAGCTAGGTTTATCCCTATTTCTAAGATTGTTTGGAAATTGGGCTCATCCTGCAATTTCAGCCATAAATCCTGTCCCAATGAATGATGGCAAGATTCTGAAGGAATAGATTCAACAAGAGCATGAGCACATCAAAGACCCAAGGGGAAGCTCTATCTTTCATGACTTTGGAAAGTCACAGACCATCCCTTCCTTCATACTCTGTTGGTCAAACTAAATTCTGACCTGACTCTCCTCAGGAGGAAGGGATAGAAACCGCACCTGAAGATGGAAGAAAGATCTTGCTGAATTAGGAAAAAAACAAATCAAAACAAAAATAAAATATACTCCCAAGTCTGGCTACAAAGTATCTATATTCTTCTCATATACAAAATGAGATTTAAAAACTTTTCAATTTTTTTTCCTTTATTGTCAAAGTGAAGTGAGTGGTTACAGTTTCACATGTAAAGCAGTGAGTAGATGTCTTGTTTAACTTGTTACCTCCTCCCTCATTTTCCTCCTCCTACCCCCCTCCCCTTTCCTTCTCCCCACCATGAGTTGTACAGTTGGTTTACACCAAATGGTTTTGTAAGTATTGCTTTTGGAATCGTTTGTCTTTTTATCCTTTGTGTCTCAATTTTGGTATTCTCTTTCCTTTCCCTAGTTCTAATACCAGTATATACAGTATCCAGGGTACTAAAATGAGATACAGTGGTAGTGGGGGTAAGACCACAGGAAGGGAATACAAGAGAAACAAAACAAGGGTACGATATCACATGGCATGTTGAAAATAATTACAACAGTGATATAACACTTGTTTCCATAACATGGAGTTCATTTCACTTAGTCTCATCTTATGTGTTCATCATAAGGGCATAGTTATTGGGCTATTGTGATCTTCTGCTATGACTGGCATAAACTTGTTGTAATTATTCCCTATGAGCTGATTCAAAACTTTGGCAAAGTAGCAGGAAAACATTTCTTAAGACTCATTTGTAGTCTCATTCTGTTTTGTTATTATACTCAGCCTTGAGTCTGGAATCTCATAATTTAAATGAGATCAGGGATTTGACAAACTCCATAAGGACCAATTGCTATGTATTTTTGTTGTCTGTCAAGCAAGAGATCTATTAATTACTCCATAAACACCCCATAAATATATATTAAAACAATGCCTGTAATTGAAATTCTCATTCAAAGAGAAGGAACAAGGAGGTAGCTTAAGAAATATACTCCAATAATATTTCTGAAAACAAGCAGGGACATATTGTTTCTTACTTAATGCCCAGTGATTTTTTTTTTTAGCACTGTCTTTCCCTAATCATAATATGGATATCCTAAGATATTATCTCTTCTAAAGCATTCTTATTTAACTCCAATTTTTGGCTATGTGTTTTTCTGAATTCATCCTACAGAGGTCTAGAAGTCTAAGGTCTTTTTATTTTTATATTTACTGACCTATTTATTCCCAGGTGGTACATGTGTCCTTTATGTATTATGTGGGCTCCAGTATGTATCGATTTGCAATATAAAGCATTAGAGAAAAGCTCCACAAACAACCATCTTTGAAATGAGTTAACATCTTCCATAGGGTTCTTTTGAGGCTACAGTAGGCCTATATGCTTCACAATTCTTAGAAGCTTCTTTGTTTACAGCAGCTAATATTTGAGGCCATCTACAATGTGCTTTGAAAGCCTTTTCCTTCTTCAGATCTAAGCAAAAATATTACTATATTCCTGACTTCATCTTTACACTATGACCCTTTCTTCCATGACAAGGCTTTATTTTAAACTCAAGAAACTTGTGAGTCTTCTGTTTCCTTTCAATTCTGCTTGAGAATTGAATAATCAGTTCTTTAGTCTACCTCTTACTGACTTCAGTGTCTCATATTCAACTTGCAGTTTCTTTTCCCCCTAAGGACATATACAATTTTATCTTATTTTTAGCATTTACATCTAGATTTTTCATACTTAAATTATTTTACAATGACTGCAATACTTTAATGTAAAAGTTTTCTATTTCTTAGGAAATGAAGACATAAAACTTCTTGTTCTTAGAGTTTAAGTGGATTCAGTCACTCATTCTAAATGTCTCGGGTAGCTAGACCTTAGCATGGACTCAGTTAGCTAGACCTCAGCATGGACACAGGTGGCTAGACCTCAGCATGAAAATGCTGTTGTTTAAATAGATCTCTCTCATTCTTGGAGTCTGCTTTCTGACTTTTGAAATTCCTTCCACACATTTGAACAAGTCAGTATTAGTTTATTCATGTGACTTAATTGTGTCTATTTATGGAATTGTAGTTATTGCAAAGTAGCTTTTATTTGTATATCAGGTTAGTCTCACATATACATAGTCTCTATCTCAAAAAATTTTAATAAAACAATTGAAATGTATATGTCCATATTTTATTAAGTTTATCATCTATTCTGATTACATGGATATGAGACCTATGGATTCATTTTATTTACAGTAATTTTTGAATATTTTGATACTGTGATAGAAATGTCGGATAGGTAGCTAAATCATGGAAGCAGATTAGAAAAACTTCATGATTACTTCATGATAATTTCTGCTACTTTTACTTAAGCAATATGTGTTGGTATACATTGAGTAATTTTTAAATTACATTAAATGATTTTATATCATTTCATTGATTTTTTAAATGATGAAATTATTAAAATTAAATAAATTCATAATATAATTTGTTAACACAAGCTTTTTAAAAACAATAATTACTTATATTGTCAAAGTGATGTACAGAGGGGTTACAGTTTCATACGTAAGTCAGTGGGTACATTTCTTGTATTGTTTGTTACCTCCTCCCTCATTTCCCCCCGCCCCCTCCCCCTTTTCCTCTCCCCCTGTGAGCTGTATAGTTGGTTTACACGAAATGGTTTTATAAGTATTGCTTTTGTAGTCATTTGTCTTTTTATCCTTTCTCTCTCGATTTTGATAGCCTCTTTCCCTTCCCTAGTTCTAATATTAGTATATACAGTATCCAAGATACTCAGAGGAGATACAGTGATAGCATGGTAACAATCACAGGAAAGGGATACAAGAGGATCATCAACAACAACAACAGAAAGCTACGGTTTCACATGGCATGTTGAAAGTAATTACAACAGTGATATAACAGTCGTTTCCATAACATGGAGTTCATTTCACTTAGCATCATCTTATGTGTTCATAAGGGCATAGCTATTGAGTTCTTGTGATCCTCTGCTGTGACTAGCCTAAACCTATGCTAATTATTCCCTATGAGGGAGACCAGAGAGTCCATGTTTCTTTGGATCTGGCTTATGGCACTTAGTATAATTTTTTTCAAGTCCTTTCATTTCCTTAAGAATGGGCAGTGTCATTCTTTCTGATAGAGGCATAAAATTCCATTGTGAATATGTACCACATTTTCCTGATCCATTCAGTTACTGAGGGGCATCTGTGTTGATTCCATGTTTTGCAATGACAAACTGTGCTGCGATGAACATTGTTGTGCTGGTGGCTTTAGTGTGTTCTTGTTTGTAGTCTTTTGGGTAGATGCCCAAAAGTGGGGCTGCTGGGTTGTAGGGGAGCTCTATGTTTAGCCTTCTGAGGAATCTCCATACCACTTTCCAGAGTGGTTGATGTAGTTTACATTCCCCCCAACAATGAAGTAGGGTTCCCTTTTGTTCACATCCCCTCCAGCATTTGTTATTGTTAGTTTTCCTGATAATGGACATTCTTACTGGGGTGAAGTGGAATCTCATTGTTGTTTTGATTTGCATTTCTTTTATGGCCAGTGATGTAGAGCACTTCATCATGTGTCCCTTGGCCATTCTCATTTCCTCATCAGAGAAGTCTCTTTTTAAGTCTTTAGCCCACTTGTTGAGAGGCTGTTGGTTCTTTGCGGGTTTTGTTTTGGAGGAATTTAATTTTTTCAGTTCTGCATATATTTTAGATAAGAGACCTTTGACCATTGTATGGCTGGTAAAGATCTTCTCATAACCTGTGGGCTTCCTGTTTATCTTGCAAGCTATGTCCTTTGCCCTGCAGAAGCTCTGCAGTTTGATTCAGTCCCATCAGTCCATCCTTTCCTTGATGTGTAGCATTTCTGGGCCTTTGTTAAGGAAGTTTCATCCTGTGCCTAGGAACCCAAGTTTTTCTCCTACTCCTTCTTGTAGTGTTTTCAGGGTATCTGTTTTTATTTTGAGGTCTTTGATCCATTTGGAATTGATTTTGGCGCAGGGTGATATATAAGGATATAGTTTTAGTTTGTTGCAGGTGTTGAACCAGTTTTGCCAGCACCATTTGTTAAAGAGGCTATCTTTCTTCCATCCTATTTTTTTTTTAGCTCCTTTATCAATGATTAAGTAGGCATAGTTCTGTGGGTTCATTTCTGGGTCTTCAATTCTGTTCTATTGGTATTCAGGCCTGTTCCGGTGCCAATACCAAGCTGTTTTTATTACTATAGCTTTATAATACAGCTTGAAGTTTGGTATTGTAATTCCTCCAGCACTGTTCTTTCTATTTAGGAGTGTTTTTGCTATTCGGGTTCTTTTGTTGTCCCATATGAACTTCTGGATTACTTCCTCTATTTCATTAAAAAACAGTGTTGGGATATTAATGGGTATTGCATTGAATTTGTAGATAGCCTTTGGTAATATTGCTGTTTTGACAATATTAATCCTCCCAATCCAGGAGCATGGGAGGTTTTTCCATTTCCTTAGTTCTGCCTTAATTTCATTTTTCATGGTTTTAAAGTTGTCATCATGGAGATCTTTCAGTCCTTTGGTTAAGGTTATTCCTTCATATCTTATGTTTTTTGAGGCTATTGCAAAAGGAGTTGCTTTCCTGATTTCAGCCTCGGTGTTTGGGTCATTGGCATATAGAAAAGCCATTGATTTTTGAAGGTTTATTTTATATCCTGCAACTTTGCCAAAGTTTTGGGTCAGCTCAAGTATGTTGGGAGTAGGAGTCTATGGGGTTCTTTAGATACAAATCATGTCATCTGCAAAGAGAGAGAGTTTGACTTCATCTTTTCCTATTTGGATCCCCTTTATGTCTTCCTCTTACCTTACTGTCCTGGCTAGGAATTCCAGTACTATGTTAAAGAGGAGAGGGGAGAGCGGACAACATTGTCTTGCTCCTGATTTTAGAGGAAATGGCTTTAGCCTTTCCCCATTAAGAGTAATGTTCACTGTGGGTTTATTGTAGATAGCCTTAATTATATTCAAGAAGGTTCCCGGGAATCCTAGTTTCTCCAAAGCTTTTATCATAAATGGGTGCTGGATTTTATGAAATGCTTTTTCTACATCTAGTGAAATAAACATGTGGTTCTTGACCTTGCTAAGGTTGATGTGGTAGATTATGTTCATTGACTTGCATATATCGAACCAGCTCTACATGCTGGGAATGAATCCAGTGTAGTCATAGTGTATGATTTTTTTTTGATGACTTGTTGAAGTTGATTGGCCAGAATTTTGTTGAAAATTTTTGCATCAATGTTCATCCAGGAAATCAGTCTATAGTTCTCTTTCCTTAATGAGTCCCTGCCTGGTTTTGGGGTAAAGGTTATACTGGCATCATAGAATGTGTTTGGTAGCGAATTTTCTCTTTCAATATCATTGAAGAGTTTGAGAAATATTGATGTGAGTTCTGTTTTGAAGGCCTTGTAGAATTCTGCAGTGAATCCATCTGGACCTGGGCTTTTCTTGGATGATAGATCTCTTATTGCAATTTGTATTTCAGTGCTGGATAGTGGTCTGTTTAGGTTTAAATCTTCATAGTTAAGTTTGGGCATATCAATTTTTGCTAGGAATTCATCCATTTCTTCTAGTTCTTGAATTTGTTGGCATAAAGGTTTGCAAAATAGTCCCTTATTGTCTTCTGAATCTTGGTTGTTTCTGTGGTGATGTTACCGGTTTTATCTCTGATCTTGTTTATTTGGGTGTGCTGCCTTCATTTTCTGGTCAGATTTGCTAGGGGTCTCTCTATCTTGTTAATGTTTTCAAAGAACCAACTCTTTGTTTTGTTGATTCTTTCAATTTTTTTATTCCAAGTCATTTAATTCTGATATAATTTTAATTATTTGCTTCCTCTATTGGCTTGGGGTTTGGCTTATTGTTCTCTTTCCAAGCGCTTAAGGACCTTCCTTAAGTTGATGATTTGCTGGTTCTCCAGTTTGCTGATGTAGGCACTCAGAGATATAAATTTTCCTCTGAGTACTGTCTTTTCTGTGTCCCAAAGGAGCTGGTACTTTGTGTGCTCATCTTGGTTTAATTTCATAAACATTTGAATTTCTGTTCTAATTTCTTCAATGACCCACTGCTGGTTCAGCAATGTGTTGTTTAGTCTCCATAAGACAAGCTTTACTATTTTTACTTTTCACATTTTTCACATTCAGATGGATCTTAGCAAGGTCACCCAAATAGATATCCATTAAGAAATATTGTATATGAAATAGTTACATTTTTTTTTTTGCCAGTCCTAGTGCTTGAACTCAAGGCCTGAGCACTGTCCCTGGCTTCTTTTTGTTCAAGGCTAGCACTCTACCTCTTGAGCCATGGCACTACTTCCAGCCTTTTCTGTTTATGTGGGGGTAAGGAATCAAACACAGGGCTTCTTGCATGCTAGGCAAGCACTCTAAGCCACTAAGCCACATTCCCAGCCCCTATTTACATATTTTATATAAATATCTACTATGTTTCTAAAATGATACAATTTTTTTTTTTTTTTTTTTGGTCAGTCCTGGGCCTTGGACTCAGGGCCTAAGCACTGTCCCTGGCTTCTTCCCGCTCAAGGCTAGCACTCTGCCGCTTGAGCCACAGCGCCACTTCTGGCCGTTTTCTGTATATGTGGTGCTGGGGAATCGAACCTAGGGCCTCGGGTATACCGAGGCAGGCACTCTTGCCACTAGGCTATATCCCCAGCCCCTAAAATGATACAATATTTTAAATTATTCATGGTAGTAAAAAAGTAATGAAGTTTCAGATTTTTTATTGAGATTTTTCATATAATACTCTGAGTCAGTTTTATAGTATGTGTAGAAATGATAGTGAAATGATGGGGTGCATTGTTCTAAAATTACCCAGTTACTAACTAAAAAAACCCAATATTTTCTAAAATACACATACTAGGAGAGGTATGGAAACACGCACATATAGTCCTAGTTACTTGGGAGATGGAAACTCAAGAAATTGAACTTTGAGGCCATTATCAGGTAAAAATGTTAGTGAGCACCTTCATCTCAACAACAACAACAAAAACTAGGCAGTAATCCAATATTTCTATGATGCTAGTTATACAGGGAGTGCAGGTTAGTGTAGGTAAGCAATGCTGTATTGTTTTCTCTTCTGTTTTTAGTTTTCTTTTTTCTTTCTCTCTACTTCCCATTCTATTCTAAATTGCTGGAATACAGTGTAGTAAAATGCTGGAAGAGCATGTTTATTTTATTGTAAATGTTTGGTACACTGGAATGCCACAACTGCTTGAGATTTGCTAGTCTCATGTGGATCTTACTAGAAGAAATGTGTTCCCCGCCCCTACATTTTGTGTTCATCTTATTTTTCCCTCTTGTTTAAATATTCTTCCTCTTTTTAAAACAATATATATTTTGTTGTTATTGTAGGGGTGATGTACAGAGGGGATAGAGTTACATAAGGCAGGTAATGAGTACATTTCTTTTTGAACCATGTTATCTCTTCCCTCATTCTCTCACGGTTTTTCCCTCCAGTTCCCACCTACAAGATGTATAGTTCATTTTCCACATAGTGTGTCGTGAGTACTGCTCTTGGTTCACTGTCTATCTGACCTCTTTTATGCCCCTTTATCCTCCCAAAGACAAATTAGCAAGACAAAAGGAAAATACAGAAAAATATAGCAACAACATTTCTTGGATACATATTCTTCTTTTTGGTCCTCTTGTTTGCATATCTACTTTTTGCAAAATAAATACTTATATCCTGGAGAAATTCTTGGCCATATAAACAGAAGTTCAATATTTAACATATAGCCTGCTATACATACATGGAAAGATACTTTTAGATTAATGTGTAAATTATACCTGGTATCACACTTAAATAAGATTATTGTCTTTGATCCACTAAGAATTTACTACTTTTTAAATTCCAAAGTAAAGCATAGGGATAAAGACATAATAGGAAATTGATGATGATTTTTTTAATGAAGGAAAATGATATCTTGTTGAAGTGGAAAATCAAATATACATAAGCTTTGGGATGCTTGTGGGTTTGAGGTTTGGGTGTAGGACAACAGTTATGACACAGAAAATTCCTAGCATCCAAAATAAATAGTGGTAGGAGAAATTCTGGATATATATAATTAGCCTTCCAATTTTTGAGTGGAACCAAAAGTACTCTTAAGAGATTTTTTTCAATTACCTGAAATATTACTATGAGCTATAAATATTTTTATCTCTAAATATTTATGAGTGTTTTATATTAATTAAGGCAAAAAATGTGCTATTAGTTGGCAAGCAATCTTTCTGATATCAACTAAGTTTTGGATAAATCTTGAGTAGATAAAATTGTTCCCAGGAGAACTACAGAAATAAAATGAAATTATGTCAAAATTCCCTGTCAAATTTTAAATTGAATGAATTACCAAAGAAATGACAAGATTTCCTTGGTTTGACAGATGTGGTATTGCGTGTGACTAGAATACATGAAAAAGTGAAGAGATGGAGATACATTTCCACATTCTTGATTTGATTAAAGCACAGTAGAGTTTGCCAGAACTTTTGCCTTTCACTAACTCCCTTATTCCATAAAGCTGATGGACAATTCACAACAAATGTCAAGGCACAAGCAACTTGCTGCTTAGCTCTAAATGATCTAGTCAGACATCCTCCCAAACCGAAAGAAAATGGTATCACCTCACCACATATTACCAATTTATTTATTGTGGAGACGGTTAAAGTAGGACTACTAGAAACTATCTTCTATTTTTCCTTAATTCTCAGGTATACTCAGTGTTTAACCCATGTAAAGGTTTCAGTTTTGAAATAGCATTAAAAGTTACATCTTGATGAGAAATGCTCAATGGTCTTTATGTATACAGTGCTTCTTTAATGCATTATTTCATAAACTTGACAAAATAAAGTTTAATATATGAACCTAGGTTTAAGAAAAGGGTTGATAGCCAGGCACTGGTGGCTCATGCCTCTAATCCTAGCTACCCAGGAGACTGACTGAGATCTGAGGATCTCGATTCAAAGCCAGCTGGGCAAAAAAGTTCATGAGATTCTTATCTCCAATTAGCCACCAGAAAACTTGAAGTGGCAATGTGGCTCAAGTGGTAGAGTGCTAGCTTTGAGCTTGAAGAGCTCAGGGACAGTGCCCTGGCCCAAAGTTCAAGCCCCACAACGGACAAAAATAAAAGGAAGAATGGGTTTATAAGGAAAAGTTACAAGGAAGGTAAGTTTTTCTCCTGTACAACAAGTAGATAGTAATAAAAATATTTAAAAGTTTGAGCTACAAGTGAAAGTAATTTATTAGTAATAAATTGAAAAATTTTTATATCTATAGTAAAATTTTTCTGTATTTAATCAAAGAACTAAGAAGGAAATACAGGAATATATTCTAAAATGCTATTATTCTAGGCTAATGACCAAAACTGTAAGTCATACAAAAGTAGAAAACATTCCAACTCATATTTTATTTTAAAAATTAAGTTATAGAAAAATAATTACATCTTGAATCATGAATATCTATATTAACTAACCATAGATGACTTCAAAATTTGAAGTGATCCCTCAAAGCATTTACTTTTCCTGCTTGTAGAATGAAGATATAATTTTAGTTCTTTAATTCAAAAGCATTTATTAGAGATTTAGTATATTTTACCCATGTTCTATTTTTTTATTTTTTTTTCAGAATAAAATTCCTCATTATCTCATGTTGATTTGTTTCAGTTCAAATATGAGGTAATAAGGGCTTAAATAGTGGTCAATGTTGAGAGAAATCTCTTGGTCCATAGAAGGGATACTATGATACTTTGCCTGTAAACAAAAGAAAGTTATCTTACAGAAACAGATATCAAAATGATGCCTTCCTGGAAGCCCCTGTGGACCAAGGAATGTGGGCAGTTTCTATAAGATGGGAAAGGCAACCACTGGATTCTCATTTAGAGCCTTCCGCAGAAACAATTAGGCTTGACAAAACCATGGTTCTACTCCAGTGATACAGAGAGTAGATTCATGTTTCTCTAAGTTATTAAGTTTGTATTGTTGTAATAGCAACAACAGGAAATAAATTCAGTTGCCATTACCATGGCATGCCTTTGTCTGAGTGTGCATAATCACCTCTTGGGAACTAAGCCATGTGTATTTTAAAATTTTATTCAAGGCACTTTTGTATACCTGCCATACTTCCCCCTCCTCAAATTCTTATGAGAATTATTAGGTAGTATAAAAATAGTATTACTTTGAAAAAGATATATAGTATGAATCTCACATATGATATGCCTGTGACCAGTTTAAAGGCTTGAGTAAGACAGCTAAAGGAAATTCTACTAACAACTACCAGAGCCTGTATCTGCTTCTGTTGCCATCCTAGCAAATACCATTCTGTGATAACTTCCTGGATCACCTGGCAAATGCTCTAATTTGTTTGAATTCTGTGAATGATTATGACATAGTAGGGTTTTGAATTGAGGAACCAATGCTGTTTTTAAAAGGTAAATTGTGATTATCCAATCCAACACCAGAATTCCGGATTAGTTCGTGGTAACCAAAACTTAGAAATACAGTACTCTGTAGCCTTTCTGTCCATGTTTCCAAGGACAATTATGGCAATTGGAATGGTACGTGTCCCATTAGAGGGTAAAAATAATCTTCGAAAATACTTTTTACAGGTATGTACAAGTTAGAAAAGGGAACCAAAAAGCAGCTCTACTTACTTGTATTTCCACCACTAGCACATGCGCTATTATATCTATAGTAATTAGATATCAAGACAGTTAACTTCCCCATAGGCTAGCACCCACTAACGTCTCCTTTCTTCTACTTTTATTTGAAGCTAGGAGGTTACAGACTATGATAGAAATTTGTTTGTAAAAGACTGAGAAAACAGGCTATTTCCCAGCTTTACTTCTCAATTATTCCCTTAATTACATAAATTCAGAATCCATTGGTTTTCCCCCCAGGGGCTAAATCTTGGAAAATAAAATAGTTGCAACATAGCATACATTTTGATGAATTAATTTTAGATTTTGTGATCCAGGAAGCTAGTATATGTTTTGTTAAATGAAATATTTAGTATTTTACTAGCATCAGTCGATCTATGAAGAGAAAACAACCTTCAAAAGTTCTTTTCCAGAAGTTAGAGCCATGGCTCAGTTATTAGAACACCAGACAAACTGCAAAAGTAGCAGATGCCAAGTTCAATCAATTCCTTGTCTCAGAAAAAGCAAAAACAAAAACAAAAACTTCTGTTCCATAAGTAGCAACTATTCTGAGACCAATACAATATTGCTCAAATTTCCATACAAAAGAAATGACTTGAAATTCCAATATATACAAAGTACTAGATAATCTTTATTATAAACTTGAAGTAAATACAGGTAGGAAATGATTATAATAAAGAAAAGTCCATCAAAATAGCAAGAAAGAGAAGAACTTTACTTTCGCTAAAGGAGCACTGAAAAAAATAAAAGAATGATTGTCAGCATAGCAGAAATCATTAGTGCGTAAAAACAAAAGAGAGAATGACAAAGTATGGTGAAACCAAATAACTTGAAGAGGTACTAAAACATTTAAGGAGGAATGGAACCAACAGAAAGACTAACAAAATAGAATGTAGAGTATAACCCTGGGGGATTATACTGGATATAAAAGAATCAGAAGTTGTGCTTGGATGAATAAGTTTTAGGAACCAATTCACACTGATAACTAGAAATATTTTTGTTGTTGTTCAAAGGAAATGGATAATAAGCTGCACTTCATTGGATTCCATTTGATCAGAGTTAAAATTGGTCCTTTGGTACCAAAGTTGAAAACAGATATCTGAGTGGAAACTTCTGCTGCACTAGACTAAAAGTCTTCTTTGGTGACTGTGAATTCAAGTGAGGGACTTTTTTTTAAAATAACTATTGCTTGAATAGATATTGATATCAGGGTTCTCTTTAACCCTTTGTATTTCTACCAATATTCCCTGTGTTACAGTACGTACTGACCACTATTTTCAAGACAGCAGTATTTTGAGTAAATGTTGATATTTAAATTATATGTAGAATAGAATATGTATGAAGGATAACCCTTAAACTATGCACAATTGTTATATTGTTCATTATTTTTCCTATCATGTCTAATCTTTCAAAAACTAAGGATACTCTCAGAGTTTGTTACCAATTTTTGTATTTATTCTAATTTCCAAAGCATATTTATTCGGTTCTGTTTTTTTCTCAATGATTTTTGTTACTACAATAAAGTACTATTTTATATGTAAATCTTTGGAACTTATTCCTGGCTTTACCTTTAATATTGATTTTCCTGAAGTCCTCTAAACTTAGCTTAGCTATATATTCCTTCCTGATCCGGAATATGTTGTTTATTTTGTAAAATAATAATGCTGTATTTAATGACCTGAATGGCTTCTCACTTTGGCTCCTTCCTCTTTCAGATAATATGTACCTTCCCTTAACAGTCTGCTTCCCATTTTCATTGTGCTTTATCAACATTCCCAGGCTATCAGGAAACCCTAGTCTACATATCTCCAGCCTTCACTTTCTAATAATAAACATAGTTAAGATACATGTTGGAAATGAGAAATCAAGTTTTCCATTTTTCTAGAGGAAAATTGTGTAAGTGTGTTATTGGAAAACTTTCTGTCAAGGGGAAACTTGCCAAGAAAAGAGATCAAAGAGAGTTTCATAATAGAGTGTTATTGGAAAAAAAGGAACAAAATGCTTTAACAGGACCTACAGAAGATACAGCTGCCACTGTGGTACCTATTCTTGGTATTATGTGCAGGTTTCACGCATTTGAATATCTATAGAAATTCAGAGAACACATTAGAAACTTAGGAAGTAGTGTCTGTCTACTCACCCACACCAAGGACCTGCTGCCTGAAGCAGAGCTTCCCAGTAGAACTTGGGGCATGACAATAAATAATTGTTTTATGTTCCTGAATTTTTCTGGGTTTGTTACCCTGTATCTGATTGCTGTAACATACATGATGATAATTACAAGTAATTCAAAACTGTGAGACACTAACATAGACTTCCAGATAAAGTGAGTTGTGTGAAACGGAGAGAACCCAGTTAAAACCCTGATATAACTGTGTTAGCATGTTGAATGGTAATCCTTTTGTACAACTAATTAGAAATAATAAAAACATAATTAAAATAAAAATAATTCTAATAGTAAAAGTTAACACTATTCTAGTATTCACTTATTTATTTATTGTACTGGAGATAAAACTCAGGGCCTCATACATACTTCTACCAATAAACAATATTTCTTAAATTTGATTTATAAAGTTTTGGTTCTCAGAGTTGTTGTTTAAAGGAAAGTATCCTCTTCTTAAAAGTGTCATAAGATACTTATATTTCATCCTTTCTAATTTATTCTTTAATTTATTACAATGTCATATACCATTCAGGAGCAGAAACCACAAAATAAAACCCTGGACTTCTTTCTCTTCCACAATTGATATCAGAGTCACTGTCCTAATTGCTAACATCCTCAAGGGAAAAAAAAAGTTGATATCTGTATTAACCGAAATGTTGATAGATAGTAAAAATCTACATAAGTATTTCACTTAGGAAGTTTGGGTGGTCACTATGCTAATTAAGCTAAAGTAAATTTTGTAAAGATAGATTTTGTGCTTTAATGTTGTCTAGTTGTCTCTCAATAACATATCATCTACCACAAAGTAGAGAGAAGAGATTATGAAGGGGTGAGAACAGCAGTTCTTCAATCTGTAATGGTGAGATTCTGTCCTGTCTCAAGCAAAATGAATGTTCAATTGACGAGAATCCCTTCCAAGCCCAGCACAGAGCACTAAACAGAAGACAATGCAAAGAACAAAGCATCATGTCAAAAACCCATCCTTAATGCTTCCATTCTCTTAAAAAAATAGATACAAGTCATCACTTCATAATAAAATACATTATATAACAGCAGTAGCTAACCAGATTGTTATATCCTTTATATCCTTATCATTTAATTATAATGCAAGCAACATTTTAAGAAGAAGTACAGCAGATTTGGTAGTAAAAATAAAATCTTATTAAAATGGTGATAATGTCTTCCTGCGGGGTATTGTTGAAGAGTGGTGAGTGTTCCAAGATGAACCACTGCATTTGGGGAGTTCTTTTCATATAGGAAGAGTAAAAGTCCAAACTTTTATACCTCAGTTTTCCCTCCCTTGCACTTGATGTGGTACGAAGGTCATGCTGTGCTTTGTCTTCGCATCACATTTTACATGATGTACAAACTTTTAATGTGCTCTTTACAGAATACCGCCTACTAAAGGAATTGTTCTCCCATTGCTTATGCCTTGAGTCTCATCTTTTTTTTTTTTTTTTTTTTTTTTTTTTTGCCAGTCCTGGGCCTTGGACTCAGGGCCTGAGCACTGTCCCTGGCTTCTTTTTGCTCAAGGCTAGCACTCTGCCACTTGAGCCACAGCGCCGCTTCTGGCCGTTTTCTGTATATGTGGTGCTGGGAATCGAACCTAGGGCCTCGTGTATCCGAGGCAGGCACTCTTGCCACTAGGCTATATCCCCAGCCCTTGAGTCTCATCTTTTATCCTTTCTTTTTGGGCACATCGATTCAGTGGTTGCTTCCTCACATTGGAAGTATATTTTGTTGCTTGGAAAGCAACTTCACTTCTGAGGAAAGGACTCACTCTCCAAGATCTTTAGTAAGAAACAAGGCTATGCACTCAATCTGCTCTTTCACTGCTTCCCATAATCTCTGCCACTGCAGATCAAGACTTTTAAAACTCACTTCCTGACTTGCAGCCTGTTGGATGCTTCTTAAGCATGCAAACAGCCATTACAAAGAAAAGATAAGCTTTGTAAAGCAGCAGGGTTTCACTTCTTTAATGGAGAAAATTCCAATTTGAAGCCCCAAACTAGCAGCATGGGGTGTTACATTTCTGCACCCTCTGTTTTGAGGCCTGCAGTTGTAGCAGCCCTGCCACAAAGTGAAATGAGCACAATTGCTTCTCCTAAATGACGCAGAGTTAACACTTTATTTGCTTGCTACAATCATTTTTAGGATTAATTTAGAAAGTGCCTTGTAATTCAACATGGCTGTTTTATTTTCTTCCCATTGTGAATTTCCTGATATCCTTGATTATTACGACATACCAAATTTCGTTCCTGTGCATTTAGTAAAGACACTGTCAAATTGAACACAGACAAGAAATAAAATCTCAGATCTCAAAACTACACAGAGAGCTTCTTTTGATTCACTTAGTATTTTGTACATCCTGGAATGGACTTGTATAAACAGAATACTTAGAATCACAGAACCAAGAAGTTAATGAATTAGCTACTTTCTATGGGCTCTTGTCTAAGCTTCCTGACTTCTCAGTTCCTTTGTGATTTTATCTGTACAATAAACAAAATATAAACTTAATGTAAGAGATAAATGGGGTAGGACATCTATGTAACTAATGAGTCATTCTGCAGACAGGAACAATAACTTTATAGATCATATTACGTGGTTGAGCAATGAAGATGATAATACATTGATCCAAAGTAAAAAGCACAATGTTAACCATAAGACTGCATTTTTAAAGTTGGAGATTACAGTTGAAATCATAGATGAAAACTCGAAGTTGGCTAGGTGATCAAGATACAACATTGATATTCTTATCTTTATCTGGGAACACTAATTATGTGGTGATACAGGTACTTAGGTACAGGAAGAGAAGATTGTGTATCTCTTATATGACAGACTCTGCGGCAAACAACTGAAAAAAAGAGAAAATTATCTAAAACACTACTTTTCTCAATTCAATTCTGGAA
Source organism: Perognathus longimembris pacificus (assembly GCF_023159225.1). Taxonomy (NCBI): domain Eukaryota; kingdom Metazoa; phylum Chordata; class Mammalia; order Rodentia; family Heteromyidae; genus Perognathus; species Perognathus longimembris. The sequence goes on along the minus strand of NC_063161.1, from coordinate 25,885,497 downwards.
AATGGAAAAGGAATTTGAATCAAAGTATTATGTGTAATGGCAGACAGTACTTAGAAAATTATATTGCTTCATTTCAGAAGCTATTGGGTAAATGTAAAACTGACTAGGTTTTATCAAATAAATGGAAGGCAGTGTACTTTTAGTATTTCGTTGTTTCAAAAAGCAAATTTAATGTATTTCTTTTTTTTCCCTTTTACATAAAGATGTAGCTCATCAAAATCAAGGCAAAGTCATTAAACAACAGTTAGGTCTAGCCCCGAGTTTGATGATATAGGAAGTTGGCAAAATAAAGGAAAGCAAAATTTACATTTTTAGATAGTTTACAACTGGTTTGAAAAATACATTTTGCCTAAGAAACAACTAAAATATGGTGTCACAAGGTAATGTAGTAATCAACGTAAAACATTTAGAAATATTCAAGTTCCATATGCTTATAAATGGTCTCTGTTAGGAAATTTTCTAGTGACATTTCTCTAAAAGATAAACCTTTTACATAACTCATAGATGACACCAATCTCTCTGGAAAAAATATACTTAACAAATGTTGGATGGGATATAATCATTGTCTAAACATCCATAATTCAAATCACTTGCTCCAAGTAAGTTGCTAAGTGTCAAAACAAAGAAATTGCAATGCAGATGGGAACAAGGACATGTAAACATGCATTTGTGGCCTTGCTGCCCTGTGTAACCATGTAATTGTGGCAGTTCCATGAAAACACTGTTAGAGTCATGGAATGTACAAGGCACAAAGGAAGGAAAAAGCACTTCTGTTTTTCATTATGCTCTTCAAGGAGGGGCTGTTCTGAAATACTGAAGTTGCTCCTGGACATGAAAGGAACAGCATTGCAAAAAGTAAAAAGCTTTGAGCTGTGAAGGATGGTCATCACATGTGGATAATAGAAGTGGCTTAACATGGCTGGGATATGAAGGAGGTTTATTGCACTTCTGGAGAAGCCTAGGCTTTTCAGTGTTCAATACAGGCTTGAAATGAATAAGGCATAGATCAGAAAAGCCTATCATGCATGCTAGGAGACACCACCGGTTAATCATGTAAGTGGTATTGACGAGGAGCGGAAACTGAGAAACAAAGACAGCTATCAGGAAAGACCAGGTAATTGGCAGTGGTTCTCAAGCTTTCATGTGAACCAGAATCATCTTTATAATCTATTGCAAGAAAATTTCAAGATAGGCCTTATAATTTGCATTTCTAAGGAGTTTCTTAGACATGAAATTCTTATCTTTTGCTGATAGAAGCCATCTGGGAACCTCTTATGGAAAACCATTAGTCTAATACAATTTCATGCCCAGCACATGAAAGATTTTTAACCTCTCAGCTGAAAGATGTGCACTAATTTATGCAGGCCAATTAGTTATAATCCACTTTAATCCTTATGATCTTCACACTAACAATTTTTAAAATGTGAAAATATAGAGGAAGGATAAGTTTACATTTCACAAACAGCAATTATCAAAAGCCACACCTTCAAATTTTGAAAATATTTTGGAAAAAATAGAAATTTTCATATGATTCCGGTAAAACTTAAATAGGTGCAATCATTTTGGAAAGCTATTTGACAATATATATGACACTTGGAAATCTACATTATTTAAGACTACTATTTCTACTTTTAGGCATATCTCTCAGAGAGGCTCACACAATTGTGCATAGACTTGTTCAGAATAATAATTTGTAGTATTATGATAATTATCTATCTGTAATTACATAGCTTCTCACTATCTATATCTATCTTTCTATTGGTCACCTATCATCTCCTTATAGCTGTCATACTTAAATATGTCATTATATACATATACAGATAAAAAAAAATGAAGACATGATTTCGTATGGGATTCCACTGAATATATTTTCAACTAAAATAAATTGTTATAGGTCAGCATGAATTTTCTTCAAACACAAAATTATGAATGTTCATACATATGCTCAATGAATAAAACTACATAAAATGACATAAGCCAAATACAAAGATGATTACTTTGGTGTTTATTGGAGAATGGAGTTGGAGAAAAGACTGTATAAGAGCTTAGATTATATGTCCATAATTACTTTCATTGTTTCTTCAGCTGGATGGCTGTCATAATGTCATCTATATTTGTGTGAAAGAGGAGTTTATAAACCCAAAATGGAAATCAATGCCTTAATAATGATATGTTAGAACTGTTTTATACAGAGGAGAAAGACAGGTAAGAGGTTAGTGTTTAGATTGGCTTTATAACCATGAGATTTCTTGTTATATCTATGACCTTTCTACACAGTACTACAAAGCACAGTACTGTACTTGGAGTTACCTCTCAGTAGAAGATTTTTTCAGTAGTTTACACAGATTTAAAATTCACTGAGTTTACTTTTAATAATTAGCTTCAATCAATTAAATTGTGTTTGTTTACCTGATAAAAACAGGCAGTGTTTAATAGTTAACATGCTGGGCCAATGAATAAGAGAATTCAACACCTGACTGCATAGTTATTTGCAGGTAATAAATTAAATACTACACTTAAGCACTCAATAATTTTATTCTGCATAGGTATGTCTGTCCAATACTACTAGAAAAAAACTTCAAGTGTAAGGTTAATTTATTTTATGCATCCCATCACTAATGTTCTGATATTATTATTGAGGAAATAACCTATACATGTAAGATTTTCCAATTATTAGTTATATAAACTTTGCTAGAGAGACTAGAATGAAATTCATATGTATGTGTTTAATAGTGTATGTAGGTCATCTATTTTATATGTAATAAATTCCATAAGAAAATTGAAGTGGGAATCCTCTAGTAACTATTTCATGCACTGGATTACTATCATTGAGGATTTATTATTACTCCCAATATTTTCATATCAAATCAGATAAAAACAACTTTTTAATTTTATCATATTAGGCAAAATATTTTTCTTCTTTTTTTTTTTTTTTTTGCCATTCCTGGGGCTTGGACTCAAGGCCTGAACACTGTCCCTGGCTTCTTTTTGCTCAAGGCTAGCAGTCTGCCACTTGAGCCACAGCACCACTTCTGGCCATTTTCTGTATATGTGGTGCTGGGGAATCGAACCCAGGGCCTCATGTATATGAGGCAGGCACTCTTGCCACTAGGCCATATCCCCAGCCTTTTTCTTCTTATCTTATTGCTGAAGTAAATCATGGTGTAATTGTTATTTTCAGCTTTTTTTTTCAAAGGAGGGAAACAATATTTAAGTAGATTAGATTTCAATAATTTTTCATCTTGTCTGTGATAACAAAGGAATTATTTGACTGAAGAAATCACTTCATATTCACATATGATCAGATTTTCTACCCAAGTCTTTGAAAGGAAATCATTAATTTTCAGTTTCCGAAATACATTTCTACCATCATTTTACATATTGAACAATATAAATTTATAATCTCTGGATTAAGTTAAAATAGAAGCATACTTTGGACTAGCAGTTTTCCAAATAGCATTTGAAACAGAGAAGTTAATATTGAAATATCTTAATCCAGGTACTGATGTAATGTTGTAAACCTTGCCTCAATGTCCCATAAAAAAGTAAATGATATACAAATATTCTCCATATAAAATACTCATGCAGAAGGAATAGCATAAAATTACGTAGGGTTTAATTTTGTATGTTTTAAAACATTGTAGTTTTCCTTTAACTTTTAAAAATGAAGAAATATAACATGACACTAATTATGACTTTTGTAACAACACATTTATAAAATGTGTGTTCTGTTTTAAAATACTATTGAGGAAAGAGTAAAAAATAAATAAAGTTTCATAATAATATCATGTTTGCACTCAGGCAATCTAGAAAGCTTTTAAACAAAGATCATAATTAGAGTCTACTTCATCGCTGGCTTTGTTGAGGTATGTAGTAGATTGGATTCATATAAAGATATCAAGCCTTAACTATCAAAATTATACCTTGTGCATAAATTAGGTGATTATAAAGGGATTACCTAAATATAACATTCATGAAAATCCCTCATGAAAATTAAATTATTTTGTCTCCTTAAATCCACCAGAACTGTTCAATAAAACTGTAAGTATACTTTAGCCAATGAGAAAGAAAACATACTTCAATGTATTTTTAGAAGTATACAATGTTTACATTTGGGGTGACAATAATGTTTCTCTACTTACAAGTCTAAAAATGGAACTGGGTTGTACCATAACCTTTTTACTGATAGATACTAATAAAAATATATGACCAGAAAAGTCAACATAGGTTGTATAGACAGAACACAATGTGGTATACTGTGTCTGAAATTTATCATAATCTGTGTAAAAGCTAGTCAGGATGTCATTTTGTATTAAATGTTTAATAGCTATTCTGTTTTTTTCCAAATCTTTATTAGCTAGATGTGAGTTTAACTGTAAGACAGAGAAGTTGACAGTGAGTCCATTAAGAAGAAAGAAAACCCCCCAAAATGTAATTTTTCCATCAGCCTAATAATTATTTATGGTGCATAAGTGGTATTACAAATTTTAAATACTGATTTATTTTGCCTTCCTCAAAATTCTAAGAGCATGTATAATAGCAAGTTAGTTTTCTTTTATTCTCAGTAACAATATATTTGGTGGCTACCTTTTAATGATTAAAAGTGACTAACTGTTGGTAGCTCACATCTGTAATACTAACTATGCCAGAGGCTGAGGTCTCTAGGATTGTATTCTGACGACAGCTGAGGCAGAAACTGAGAGATTCCTCTTCCTTCAGGGCTCCAGTAGTAGAGTATCAGCCTAGTAAGTAAGCAGAGTATGCACAAAGCACTGAGTTCAAATTGTACTGTTGTGAAAAAGAATTAAAATGACTGTGTAGGGGCTGGGAATATGGCCTAGTGGCAAGAGTGCTTGCCTCTTATACATGAAGCCCTGGGTTCCATTCCCCAGCACCACATATATAGAAAACGGCCAGAAGTGGCGCTGTGGCTCAAGTGGTAGAGTGCTAGCCTTGAGCAAAAAGAAGCCAGGGACAGGGCTCAGGCCCTGAGTCCAAGGCCCAGGACTAGCAAAAAAAAAAAAAAGACTGTGTATAGTTAACTATTACATAAATACTTTAAGCAACTTTCTTTCAAGGGAGAAACTTGCACAAGTACTATTTCTGAATTTGTTGTGAGGAAAGAGCTCATAATTGAGATTTCTTTATCTGGGAAACAATAGGAAAAATGAGACTAACTCTAGTTAGAAGGGCATATATATTTTTGAGAAGTTTGTATGTATGAACTATAAATATAAAAGCTGAAATCAACCACTGATCAGGTTATCTGTAAGATTTTAATGTACACATGGATTATTTCATTATACTCTCCACAAACAGGTTACTAGTACATCTAACAGACTTTCCTAATCCAGGTTATGTCTTCATGTATGTTAATAGTTATTTTGGCTATTTTTTAGTGCATAAATTAAACAAAATTAACAAAATAAGCTGTGTAACAATATGACATCATGTTACTAGTGTTGATCACGATTGCATTCTCTGGAATTAGGATGGCGGATAAACTTAAATCAAGAATTACATATAGGAGAAAAACTTTGCTGGACATACTTAAGAGGAAAATAGATGTCCCTCTTTTTTTGTCATTAAAATGCAAACAGTATGTTTGGATTCTAAGCATCACATTGATGGGTAAATTATGCAGAATAGATCCATTGCCTTTTTCAGCCTGCTATCAGAATGCATAATGCCGTAATGACCATCATCTACGAGATTACACACATAAATGTTCCTCATACTTTTCCCTGATGTGTAATTTACAGATATATACCATTAGGTAATAGGCAGCTTTCTTGTTACAGAGAGTAAAGAACTGTACACCTGAAATTAGACTAATGTATAACAGAGCTATTGGAGCTAAAAGAAAAAAACAATGTTAGTTTTCCAAAAGAAAAAGAACCTTTCCCTCCATATTCGTTTCTCTCACATTTGACACATATTGGAGCTGGGTAATTTCTCATTGTGGACCATCCAAAGCATTTTACCATACTTAATATCACTACTGGATTCACATATCAGAAGCCAGTGAAACTTTCTAAATTACGATAACCCAAAATGTTTTCAGGATTTTCTAAATGCGCTATGGGAGGCCAGAGGTGTCTACTGAGAATTACCATGTAACATAAAGCATCCCAAATCAAAACAAGGCCCATGATGAATTAAATAATCAAGGCAAATAATCAGTATCTTTATAAAATGAATTTAAACTTACAGAAAGCATTATAAAATGTTGACCTAAGTATGACTTGGCTTCAGCCAACTGTTTTACAAAAAGGTTTCCAAAAGTTCCCATTGTTCTGTGAACCTATCTTATTTAATTTATTCTCTTAGGCAGGCCTGTTAACACAATTTTAGTTTCATATGAAAGCTCCTCTCTGTTTACCATCACATCTGGCTTATATAGACAGAAGGATATTTGTGAAAACACTTTTTTAGCAATAGTTGAGAGATAGCTTTCCATTACTTCCTAAAGCTTTTAGATTTCACACTTAATTTATATCTACCTACATTGCCTTCTTTGTCATTTGTAGCAAGTCACAATGTGTCCTTATTTGCTCAATTTTGTTGCAATTTGTTTGAGAAAAATACTTTATAAATGATATATGAATATATATACACACACATATATGGATAGATATAGATAAATAGTGATAGAGAAATAGTTTTATTTCAAAAAGACTAATGATAATGCATATATTTTATGATTGAATTTATATCAGTCGATGGTTACCAGTTATTGATAGTTTGCAATTTTCATATTCAAAATATGTTTATTGTCATGAATGTTGGATTGGCTTACCTTTTCATCTACTACAGTTAGTCTCCCATTTTAATGACAGGTTTTACAGACACACATACACAAGTATTCCCATAAGTCATATCCTCTGGATCACGTTTTCTGCTACTTTTCACTTATAATAAGTTACAATTTGATGGAAATAATAGTCAAGAGGCTTAAACTCTGGGCCTGGGCACTGTTCCTGAGATTGAGATCTTTAGTTCAAAGCCAGCATTCTGTCACTTGAGCCACAGGGCCAATTCCAGTTTTCTGGTAGTTAATTGAAGGTAAGAGTCTCACAGCCTTTCCTACCAGAGCTGGTTTTCAACTGCCATCCTCAGATCTCAGCCTCCTGAGTAGTTAGGATTACATGCATGAAGCACCAGCGCCTGGCCCCCTTTAAGTATATTTCTTAACCATATATCTTCTAAAGATGTACACATTATGACTTTAGAAAAACCTTGGATATTAGAGAAGGCATATGGAAAAAAAGCTGTTTTCATGCCAATCTTTGTTTACTACTGAATTATATTAGTGTTCTAACTTTGATGCCTAGAACAAGCTTCCCAGGTTAACTGGGAAACTGAAATATCTATATCTGTGTTAAGTTTAAAGTCCAACTAAACTGAAAATTTAGTACAATAAGAATAATATGTGTGTCCTAACCATGTATTCGAACAAAAATTCTTAAAGAAAATACAGGATTCTTGGTGGGCACCAGCTAGAAGTGGTGCTATGGCTCAGAGTGATAGAATGCTTACCCTTTAGCTAAAAATCTCTGAGACAACACCCAGGCCCCGTGTTCAAGCCCCACAACTGACAAAGAAAGAAAGAAAGAAAGAAAGAAAGAAAGAAAGAAAGAAAGAAAGAAAGAAAGAAAGAAAATATAGGATTTTATGATAACTTGCAAAGCATAAGATTGTACATGCTCATGAAGACAGCTATTTTACTTCTAAAAGCTATAAATCATATATGCATGTCCAGTTTTTATTTGAAGATTATTTCTCATTTTTGCAGAAGAACATCATTATTACTAATAAGAAGGTATATTCTTATTTATTGAGCTGTCTTAGGAATCTGTTACTACTTGTAGAGAAAAACAAAAAGAGTGTTAATTCTATTTTTCATATAGCTTTAAAATAAATTTCACAACACACTTAAGGAATAATAAATGCATAAATGAATTAGTTTTGAAAACTAGATTCTACTTTTGGTCTCTCATTCATATCATGTATTAAATATACACTCTTCTGTTAATGGAAAACAAAATTCTTATATTTCCACTTTTTGTGAATCATTGCTTTTTAGGCGGTTGCTGCTATTGTGATGAACATTCATGATGGGACATGAAAGTGAAAGGTGGTTAAAACATTGAAGGTGGATGCTCTTCTGCTGAGTCAGCATCTGAGAAAAGTGATTTAAATGAAGGAAATAAGATGGGTGATTTGAGGTGAGACAGAACTTCAGTGTTCCTAGCAGTGGTGGGAGGCCGGAAGTGATCTCATACAACAATTTTGAGATCAGAGCGACAATTATTTTGGATTGCATCAGTCATTTAGTACTAGAATGTGTCACACAAAATAGAATGAACACCAATTGTAGACGTAGCACAATAAAGTCTGTGGCAACAGTGATGCAGTACGGTGGAGACAGCATTGTTTGTTGATCAATCCAACTCAGTAAGGAGGCTTAAATCCTAATAAGGGAGACCCGCTGTTCTTTGGGAAAGGGAGTAGATAGCTTGTTGGGAGCTTCTCTTATCAGTGTCACAGGGAGATAGATTCATAAAACAATCCTTTAAAGGACTGTTGTATTACATTTGAGAAACCAAATTACTGATGTGAGGACAATAAGTATCGTTTTCTAATGAGAATTACCAGAATTCCAGGAAGAAATATCTGCTTCTAGCATACATGAAAAAAAAAAAAGAAAAAATGAAAAAGACAGTACATACTACCAGAGAAGGAGCAGAAGTTGGAAATAAAGGGGGTGAGGCCATACCAGTCTCCAAAAGAGACCAAGAGTTATCAATGACTAAAGTCAGTATAATTTAGCACGCAAATAGCAAAGTAGTAATGGAGTATAAAACTCAAAATATAAAGTAAATATACAGAAATATGTATCTCTACAAATAAATTACTGACTAAATGAATAAATGGGGAATAAAGGAGAAAAGAAAAATATGTATACACACATGACATATGTGTATGTACATATATATACACAAATATGTATATGCATTGCTTCATCAACACAAATCTCAGAAGTAGATTCATGTAAATACAAAATACTATTGACAAATGAGTAAATGGAATGTAGAGATATAACAGAGCAAAAACAATCTTTTCAACAAATGTGGCTAGGAGAACTGCACATCAAAACTCAGAACCATGAATCAAGCCAATATCTTTGCTCTCTTCATGAAAATCAAACTGAATAGTAGAGCTGAATGCAGAATGCAAAATTCTAGGACTCACAGATGGCAGCACGAGACCTCCTAGACTCTCACTAAACTCCAAGATTTAGTTTCCTTTTAAATCTTGAAATCATTGTTATATTCGGAAAAAAGTCACATTAGGCTCTGCAGAACTCTTGCTTACAATAAATATATACATACAGTATGGCTGCTAGTACAAAGACAAATTCATAATATTGATGGTTTTCATTAAGAATTAGATATCACATAATAGAAAAACTTCCCCAGAGTTATCAGAGAAGAAAATGAATCACAGTGTAACTCTTTAACTTTGATTGCAAAAGTAATATAAATTTTAATCTAAAGCTTTCTTTCATATTTTATCATTTGCCTAAAGCCAAATATGAAACCAAATGTGTCAATTTTTAAAAATTCCTATAATTATGGCTTTCTGCCCTGATAAACTGTGCTGTAGTTAGATAAATTATGTGAAATGATTTATGGTTTTATAATCTTAATTTATTCAAACTTCAAAAATCTTGGATCAACAGTTCAACTAATATTAACATAGAATTAGTGTTATATCTCATTTTGAATTCATGCCATGTGACCTAAGATAGTACAAGACATATGGCAGCAAATTTTTTTTTAGTGGGCAAGTGCCTACAAGTTCTGATACTTACAAATGCTAGGATGAACCTGGCCTGGAACCAAGATACTCTGGATTTTGCAGTTGAACAACATTCATTTGAATGCAGTGAATGTTCACTTTAGGGATTTGCAAACATACAGATATCTGGATATGTGTATGTGATTAGATTTGCATCAATCTGAAGACCTGAAAATAAATATGTGATATCTCCATGTTTTAGTGAGTTTCAGAACTGTTGTATTAGTTTTCTACTGACGAAGTGTCAATTATTTCAAATGGTGACTTGTACCAATGTTGCTTAAAAAACATCTGACAGTATCCATGGGTCAGAAGTCTGGGCATAGTCAAAGTGTGAAACTGTCTCAGATCTCAGAAGGCTGCAGTGAAATTGTCCATTAGAATTGCTTTCTCATTAGGAGTTTGGAATCCTCCCAAATCCCTTCTGGCTATTGGCCGAATTCAGTGGCTTCTATAGGTAAAGACATATATGTATGGTCACAATCCCTCTAGTATGCTGGCAGGGGAAGCAGTTCCAAAAGCAGCTGTTGCTTCTTCAAAGCCAGCAGAAGAACATCTTTGGTGATTTTCCTGTCATCCTTCAGGGGATGTGTGGTTGCTCTTTTAAGAGGCTTACCTGATTAAGTGAGAGGCACTTGGGCTAATCTTCCTTTGGATTAGAAACCTTAAGTATATCTACATAATCCTTTTGCTTTTCATCATATTCTATTGGCTAAACGCAAGATAAAGTTTCTGTCTGCATTCAAGGAGAAGAGATTATACAAAGCTTATGCATGCCAGGGTTAGGAATTACCAGCCTCCATTTTGGAATTCTGCCTAACATACCAGTCATGTAAAACTACTCTGCTTACCAAACTAGTCTACTGTTGAGTGGTAAGACAGGAGAGAAAAAGATATAGCTGAACCTTAGTCCTAAGATGAAATGAAATGTAACTTAATATACAAGGCATTTTTTTTCTTGGTTGAAACTTTATTTTCTGTGATAAAATTCACTAAGCTTAGAAACAATGATTGAAGTGAGACCGTTCATGTGACTGGTTTGTGATTATTCTCCTTTATGATTACATAAATAATCCTGATTGACTTTTCATAAACCAAGTGTTGTTTGACATTTCTTTCATGCAACCAGCTCAGAAATGCTATTTTACAAATCAGTTTTAACAGGTTCCGGTTAATAAATACTGAATTACCTTTTGTAAGATTTATTACTAGCATCCATCATTTGTCCTGGGCATATTTCATTGTAATATTTATATATAAGTACATAGTATGCCCTAACTTCACCCTCTCTACCACTCTTCTTTATTGCCCCATCTCCAAGCAATTCTAACAGGTTTCATTGTTCTATGTTCACATATGCATATAAAGAACTCCTGCCATAGTCATCATCATTCATTCCAGATTCCTGTTCATTCTCTCCTCTCCCATTGAAACCATGAATCAGGATTAAGTTTTAAAAATCTTTTATTGTTATTATGATTATGGTGTATTGAGGGGTTACAGTTACATAAGTCAGGTAAAGAGTGTATTTTGCACAATCTCACTATTTCCCTTGCTCTCTCCCAGTTAGGTTTAAACATTTTTAAAGGAATCATGATCCTTGTTACACATGGTCTCGCTAAGCGAACTCTGTAACCTTTTAAACTTGAACATATCAGAACGTGGTGAAAATTATTTGCTTTTTGGAAGTCCAAGCATTCAAAAACTCAAATTCGGAATATACACTGCAGAAACCAAAACTGTCTACAAATAATTATCCTTAGAGGCATTGGGAGTATTTTCTTCCTCAACACAGATCCTTAGATTTAGAGGATTTTCTTCCACAGATTCACATTTGACCCTTGAATGCGCAGCTTGAGAATGTGGATTGGACATTCTTTGTTGTTGTGTGCAGATAAGTAATTCTCTGTAGTGAATACAATCCCTCAGGTATTATAAATGCGATAGAGAACAGAGAAAGTGCCAGGGGTCATGAAGAAAGCCCATTGTTATTTTCCAGTTTATGAAAATGAAAACCTGTACCTGGCTTCAGGTGAATGTTTGGCTCAAGAAAAGGACATTGTAATATATATATGTATATATACATATATGTATATGTTCATATATGTATATATGTATATATTCATATATATTCATATATATATGAAGAGTAAAAGAAAAAGAGAAAAGGTTTTCTTCTTTCTCTAGCTTGACTCTCAAGACAGAAATGTAAAAACTTGCTCTACATGAAATGTGATACTTTTTGTATTTTTTAAATAAACATTGTAGGCCAACCTTTGATGTCTATGTACCCGTTCATCAAATAAGTACTTATGAGGAAAATGAACTGTTCTTGTTCCTCAAATTCTACCTCAGTTAATGCAAGTCTGTTATTAGTCGCATCCTTTCTCTGTCTTTTCCCATGTTTTCTTGAGACATCTATATTTTAGGAAACAAACATATATTCAAATTTTATTTCTGTATTTCTTCAACTTTTTCACTTAATTTTTCCTCTTTTCAGTTTGTTCATTTTTATATTTTGGAATACTACTGAAGTTTTTATATATTTTCTTACTATATTATTGTGGAAAAACATTGGACTTCATTAATGTTACAAGTAGTAAATAATAAACAAAAAATTAAAACTAATATAAGTTAAAAACATACAGAGTTCTAATGATTGAAATTCATCACTAAGGAGCACAGTCACCAGAATTCCATAAAATAGACTCAGTGTCTGTTATATAAAAAATTGTATAAAATGTAGAATGTATTATGTTTTCCTTTGTATTCCTTCACTTCACTTAGTATGTACAATAGAAAAAAGGAAAACTATGCTATGAAAACACTTCAGGTGTACAGCACTGTCTTGTATTTGTTTAAGACATTCCTCTTGACTAACGAAGTTTTTCTTTGGAGATAAATATCTCTTAACATGTTATCAAATGAAATGATATGATATTTAAGATAGGCCTTCATATAATGTGACTGATACTCATTTTACGTGGGAAATTTGCACACAGAAGAAAGTTGATGTGAAGAGACATGGAGAGGATATAGCCTTCTACTCTCTAGCTTCCATTGGTTGCATATTAGAAAGAGGATTGTGATCAGGACAGGGAAACTGAGAAGCACTTCTCTGTGTGCTATGGCTGGATGATGAATCATGATGCCTAACTCTCTATTCCACTCACAGGAAGTAAAATCCCACCACTGTTGTCCAAAAGCAAGAATACTCATGGCCAGAGTTGAGCCTTACAGTGACACAAAGAAAAACTAATAAAAGAACAAGTTCTCTAGTCCATTACCCTCCTTCTGTCCTTATGACGCAGGCCTCTAGTAGAAGAGCAATGGGCTGGTGACAGATGGGAGGAATGAGCATAACACTTCATCTCTGAAGCTGGCATATACAGCTAAGCCTCAGGCTGAAATAGGCTACGGTGAAATCTTTGTATTCTGCACCAAATATCAGACAACAGAAGCAAACTGTTCAAGTATAAGGCAAAACAGAGTCAGAGACCCATTCTATGTCAATCCTACAGGGAGCAAGAATAAATCACAAGATAATTGCAGCCATTCACTGAGGTCCTAGAATCATCGTCATTGGTATTTTGGACAAAGAGAAAGTAACCACCAGATGGCACCAAACAGAAACTCTCAACCAGATCCTGGGCAGGTCTGAATTGTCCAGCCAAAGTCCTGGAGCAGCCACATGGCTGGATGGTCAACCTAGCCCTGGTCATTTCATTATTATCATGCTTCATTCAGATATTTTCCTTCAGTAACATTTGCCAGAGTGAAATTGACTTTTTTTTTTGGCTTTGCTGTTTCCCTGGCTAATTGTTGTTACTTGTTTGCGTTATCACACATTTGGTTATGAGAAATTTTTACTATCATTCCAAAATACAAAATATAGGATCCAAAAATATAGAAGCAGACCATTTATCTCTATAACCATCAATACCATTCTGTCATCCTCTCATAAGGAATTGCTTGTAGTAACAGCAGGGCAGTCAAATTGATCCTTTTAAAGCAACCATACACTGGATTCTTCTCAATCACAATCTTACAACAGCTACCTTTGTACTCAGGTTAAAAGATAAAAGTTCCTTATATGCTTACAGAACTCCACTTCTCTATATTCATACTAGGGCCTTTAAGTTAGCTTTATACCTATGCTAAAAATATGTATCTCTCCCCTCAAATATTTCTATAATAATGCTAGGCATAGGATGTCAACTATAACTACATTTTCTATAGTGGAAAATACATCTTCCTGTGTTCATAATTTTGATCCAAGATTTGTTGTGTTGCCTAGAGAAAAATGCAGTGGAAACTATTTACTGCAAATTTATGCCCATACTTGAAAAAAATATCATATTGCTGCAGGATTAGGTTTCAACACCATAATTATTCTCTTGGTTGATGGGCATTAATAAATAGTGTAAACAGTGATAATAACAAATTGTAAACAACTATTGCATTAAATTCTTCTTGATCTAATATATTTTCTTTCATGAGTTGAATTTATTTTAACTTCTTTGTTTTCTGATTATAGAAGCCTCTTATTGAATAAAAATATGGATGTTTTAGTAACTTATTTTCATCTGCTGATACCTTAAAGACAAATAAGCTTGAATTTAGGGATGCCAGCTTTTGTGTTTGTTTTGTTACTCCAGTTTAAAGAAATCTATGACTTCTTTCACTACTCTGTTTAAATCTTAGGCAAAGTCATAAAAATATAATTAATCTTTGATGTAAAGACATAAACAAACTTGTAAATAAGTGACTGCACAACATAGAGAAGCTAGAATCAGAGGGCAGTCCTGATTTCCTTATAACTTTAAAGTCCTTTTTTTCCATCAGCCAACTTTGTTCTTATTCAAGATTGTTGGAGTTTGGAACTTGAGAATTTTCTAAAATAGTCTCCCTTGGCCTTTCAGCTGCTATTTTTTCCTATCACTGGTTTGTAGCTATAATTTTCTTGATTAGATCCATTTAGATTATGTAATTGAAATAAAATTAGAATAATGGCAGTGACTATCTTTCGTACTCACCTTTCATAAATGTGTTAGTAGCAAAGTGACCAACCCAGGAATAAATCTAACCACCATGGTTGCTGTCACTCTGTGACCTGGTCCCTCCTAGTTCATTTCCTGAGTCAGGATCTCACACGTCATCCAGAGTGGAATTTGTGACTTGCTTGTGGGGAAAAAAAAATGGAAACCACATTTTGATATTCAATTCCGGGGAGGAAACTTTGCCAAAAACAACTGGCTTTGAAATATTTCATTTTCATTATCTGCAGCATGACGGCTGAAATGTGTTTTCTTCTCTTTTGTTCTGATTTGCTTAGGAAGCCCAGATCATCTGTGAAGCCACCTGTGTGCTGCCTCCTAGACCACTGCTTGTGAAGTGGATTCTTTCTACACAATGGAGAGAGCACACACATTTCCTGCCCTTGTCAAAATTATGTTTACCTTAGGATCAGAAGACACTTCACACTCTTCCCAAATTAGGTGTCACTACAGTTTGATCATTGCTTCTGTGTACTTAGGGTCTCATGCATACTTGGAAAGCCCTCTCCCACTTAAGTTAGGATTCTAGTCCTTTGTTGCTCTTGGTCATGATCTTTCTATTTACATTTCCTCCAAAGTAGATGTAAACCACCACACCTAACTTTGATTGGTTGATACGTGGTCTTGTGAACTTGTTTGCCATGCTGGCTTAGAACTTTCATTCTCTGGATGTTCAACTCCCAAGTACCTTGTATTTTAGGTATGTTCCACTGAACCCATCTTAGCATATCTTATTTTATGTAGTATGTGTTGGGTAAATCCTGAATTTGAACCATAAAGCAGTTTGAAGCTTACGTCATAGCAATAAGCAAGAAGGAAACTTTCTACTCCCAGGTAACCTAAGAAAAGGGGACATGATGAAATTAATGGAAAATATCAGATGCTATGGAAATATATTGACTTTCTTCTACCTGGTAAATCTCTATCCAAGTTATAGAATCTAATATATGCTTTCCCGCTCCCTTTGCCGATGCATTAAGTTTTCTTGAAAAAATTGCTCAGAAGCAAACAATACTATTTTTATGAGGTCTCTTTTTAATGATTAGACAGATAAAACAGGTAATATATGGTTGACAAAACAATGAATTCTTACTATTGTCTTCATTTCATTGTGACATAATTTATCTTTAAGACACTTCAGAATACATATACTGTAGCATTTTCATAAACTATGGGTAAGTGCGGAAGTCAGATATGTATAAATGTGTTCTTATGGACTAGGAATGTAGCTTAGTAATAGAGTGCTTGTCTAGCATGCATGAGGCCCTGGTTTTGATTGCTTGATACCATATAAACAAAAATAAAGAAATAAAATTAATTAAACTCCATTGGTCACCATTAAAAAAGTGTTTTTATTTAGGTCCTGACCTTCAATATTCACACATTATATCATGTTAAACCCAAGATATATTGCAGAACACAGAATATCATGGCAAACCTCTAACCTCACCCAGCCATCTTCACGTTGCACCATATGCTGTTTACATAGTGGCTCCAAAGGATTTCACAGAGAAAGAATGGCAAAGTCATGTCTTTACCTCTGACTCATTTTCATACTTGCTTTGATTTAAGTTTTCCTGAAGGCAAATAGAATATTTTATTCATTACTTTAAAATAAGATAAACCTCAAGAAGAAATTACAATCGCTTAGGCAATTTGTACATGTTGAGTTATTTAATGTTGGCTATGTAACTAAATTCTTTGGAGATGAAGAATGTATTGTAACTTCAGGAGATTTAGGGGAATTTTTGAATTAGTTTTATCATAGGGAAGATCTGCCAGGTTGACAGATAGGAAAGCACATATAGCTGTATCTTCGGGCTTCATTCTTGGTACACGTTTCTGTAGAAATTATTTCTGATTATAATTTCTCACAGCTCATTTTGCTCATATTCTTCTTATCTGTACATTTAAGCCTTTCTCTGTTCTTCCGTATGATAACACTTAACACAACACACGTAATTTGTGTTTGGAGTTCCTCAGCAGGACAAGATGTTTTATTCTTCTTTGTGGAATTGTTGCCTAGAATTTAATCGTTTAAGTTAATAATCATTCCTCTAAGTTCTGAAATGTTGTTTGAATGAGCTGAGTAATCAGATAAGTTTGGGATGGAAATTGTTTTTAAGCTTAGAAATCATTCCCTTAAGCTAACCCACCCTTCTCTCTAGAACAGTTTTCTTTCAAGATTTTTTTTTTTTTTTTTTTTTTTTTTGGCCAGTCCTGGGGTTGGCTTCTTTTTGCTCAAGGCTAGCAATCTGCCACTTGAGCCACAGCGCCACTTCTGGCCGTTTTCTGTATATGTGGTGCTGGGGAATTGAACCCAGGGCCTCATGTATACGAGGCAAGCACTCTTGCCACTAGGCCATATCCCCAGCCCCCTTTCAAGATTTTTTAATCTGATTATATAGCAGCTAAACTAAGTCTAATTTACAGAAGTTAAGGTTTTCAATATGGAATAACATTAATCTACTTCTAATATCTCAAGTATACTAAAAACATAAGGCAGCAGGTTGGTGAAAACTTAGTTTTCTGTGGCAAAAAGACCTAGATTGGTATACTAATCCTTTTGTAGATATGATGTGCAATTTATATCAGTTTTACCTTAATTTTGAATAGTGACTATTTTTATAGTCAGCATATATATTATATATGTATGTGTGTGTATTTTCAAACACATACACATATTTACATAAGAATTTCTGGTTCAATTCTTAGTATGTTTTGAAGAAACTCATCCTAGAGATTTTTATAAGTTTAGTCATCATAGTATTTACACAATATTAAAATGAAAAGTAAAAGAACTGTATTATAATTGAGAAAACACAAAGATAAATGAAAATGCATCATCAACAACAGTGAAGGCCTGTTGGCTCATTCCCATAGTCATAACTATACAGGGGGGGAAGACCCAAAGTATCTCAGATTGTGGCTTACCTGGGAAAAACGGTATCAAAGATCTCTTAATCAAGCTAGGCATGATAGTACATACTAGTGGTTCAAGTAGGAGGCTTTAGGTAGGAGAATCACAACCCAAGCCAATTTGGGCAGTAAGGCAAGACTCTACCTGAGAAATCACTAAAGCACAAAGGGCTGAATGCAACCTTAAGTGGCAGAAGTCTTGCTTAATAACTAAAGGTCTATAGTTCAAACACTGGTAGTGAAAACATTTTAAAAAAATGAAATAAACAATGAGTCATGGAGGAGATAAACATATCAGAAAAGGCCTTGGAATAAATTTAATGATAAGGTAAATAGATTTACACAATAGCTATGCTATGGTGACACATAGTAAAGAAGGAAGAAAAACAAAAATTATATCTCAGGCTAGATTTTGAATGTATATATCTTCAATGTATTACACTCTACTTTTCTTATTATAAATTCTAAAATATTTATTAATGATGAAAGTAATCAGGTAAAAGTAATTTAAACTATTACTTCTAGAAATAAAAAGGTAGATTTGTATCTTGTTAGAAATGTAATTTTTTAAAATGTCTTCACTTTATAGGAAATTTATTATTGAAAGAGCCGAAGAGAATTTGATTTATGAGCTGTGAACACAAATTATCATAATACCAAGAAACAGTATTCAAGAGATGTCTTAATCAGTGATGATAGCTCTGTGAAGAGCGTAAAGAAATATGAAATATTAATATGGAAACTCATATCTTCAGGCACTATTAAAACTATGAAGAGTTGCACATTGACAGATTTAAATTTTTTGTCTTGTTGCAACCACACACTCTGCTTAAACACAAAACTCAGCCAATACACAGGTCAGGAGTAAGAAAGCATAGTAATAATTTAGTCTGTTAGAAATTGAAAGTTTACCATTAGATAATAATTTATCTTGATATTTTACTCATCAATTTGCTAAAAATATTATTTTAAGAATTTATGTTTATTTGTTCTAAACTCGTAGCTTAATGACTGTCTCGAATGGTTTTACCTTTGGATCATGAGTGGCTCTCAGATCGTAACTACTTTTTAAGCAAATAGTTACTCTTTGGTTTATTCTAAATAGTCCTCTTGTATATATTCCTCCTGGGTCAAATTCCCATTGAGATGGAGCATCTTTGTTTGTTTGTTTTCTATCAAGTTCCATTTGGATATTTCTTCCACCATCTTTGGACCACACAAAATCAGCAGCAGCCAGGGGCAGCCAGTGGCCAATGAGATTGTACTGTCACATATCAAATGAATTAATGGCCAGTGGGACAACAATACCTTATTTATGCCTTAAAACTACAGAACTGTGATCAACCATAGAACAGCTCTTCATGTGCCTCCACTTTTTTTTTTTTTTTTGGAGCATCAGTGCCTAAATTTGAGCATACTCAGTGAGATAAAGAAAGGTGATTGTAAAGTATCCATATGAAAGTCTTTTTTTGGACCACACATCCAAAGAAAAAGAATTCAACAAAACATAAAGACAAAATGTGTCATCATTTTCTAGTATGCCACACTCAGTAAACAGGAGAAATGTGGGGGTAGGGAAATTGAGACAGCTAAATATTAAAGAATAATAAAAAATTTTCTCAAGAACAAAAGCACATTTTCAAATACAAGATAGGCCAGTTAATTTCTGTATTTTGCTATAAGCTACTGAACAGGTCATGGTTAGACTTAAAATATAATTTAAATATAATGTGAGGGCATAATTTTAATTTGTACACTGTGAAATCTTCAAAAGACATGATGGAGTAATTAAAAGACACTGAAAATACAATTAAAGGTATACCAGTTAGGTATTCAAAATAATTAATACAGTTATAATAATGGCTCTATATTTTGTTTTCAGTTTTGATGATGTTATTTTACTACACAGATGTTTCATTACTTATGTGATATCTAATCTCTTTTATTCGTAGTGTTTACACCATTTATAATATACTATTATTTGTTTATTTCTTTGTTGAACTAAAAAATTTATGTCTAAAAAGTAGCTTACTCCATCCACAAATACAACCCTTTCTAATATCCTTATGTTCAAAACTGATATTACTTGAACATCTAGTAACAAAACTCAGAAACCTAGAAGTCAGCACTGCTACTATCCTGTCCTCTCCTTCATGTACCATCTATTAGAACTGTGAGTGACTTTTATTACTGATAAAATGATCTTGAACTCTCTGACTTCTAGCTGGGTCATTCCCACCGCAGCCAGGTAATTGATAGGGCTATTACCAGAGTGACCATTTCAAAAGACAGCTTTCACCGCAGATCTTCCCTACTGAAGGTGAAGGCTTCCCCCTGCTTCCTTTCCAGTCTGATTTCCTACCAACTTTCTTTCAAGCTTATTCTACAGGCACATGAATGACTACATTCTTTTATAGTTACATACTGCATCAATGTGTGATAAAGAACTCAGATCTGGCTAGTGTCATCACTGGCCACGTAGTGAGTTGCACTTTATGGCATCTTCTCTTGATGGATGTGCCTGAATTCCTAGGGGAAGGGAAGTCCCACCCCCAGGCGATGGCTGTTTCTGAATCCCTGGAGACAGGGGTGGGCACTTGGCCAATAGGTTACTGATCCTGCCAATCAGATGCCTGGTACTGGGAGCTTCCTGTGACCCTGCCCCCTAACCTGACTCGATTTAGGGTCAGGCCAGCTCTGGCACCATTATGCCATTGCTACATATCGCCAGGTACTTACCCTGTGTCCTGCCTTCTTGCTCGTTTCCCATGGCGACCCACCTCAGCTCTCTATTGGAGCTGAATTGGTTTGTTGGTATTTCTTTCTTTCCTCTCTAGCCTATTTGGCTAATAGTGTTAAGGGTATTTGAGGGCTGCAGGCCTTTGTAACAACAAGCTGCCTGCAGACTGCTAATGCTCTAAGACTCCAAGATTCGACCCTTCACAATGTGGCTTCAAATACAGCTTAGGGGAATTGTCCAGGATCCTAGTGCCAAGGAGGGCACCTGAGTTCCTTGAAGCCACTGTTGGAGGACCTTGCCTAGCCGGCTGCACAGGGACAGAAACCCCTACAGGGAAGGCGTGCCCCCTGAGAATTTCCAGGTCCCTGTGGTCTTTCCACCCTTCTTTTTTTTTTTTTTTTTGGCCAGTCCTGGGGCTTGGACTCAGGGCC
This sequence comes from Perognathus longimembris pacificus, assembly GCF_023159225.1. Lineage (NCBI taxonomy): Eukaryota > Metazoa > Chordata > Mammalia > Rodentia > Heteromyidae > Perognathus > Perognathus longimembris. The sequence continues at coordinate 25,864,486 of NC_063161.1, read as the reverse complement.
TGAGCACTGTCCCTGGCTTCTTTTTTGCTCAAGGCTAGCACTCTGCCACTTGAGCCACAGCGCCACTTCTGGCCATTTTCTGTATATGTGGTGCTGGGGAATCGAACCCAGGGCCTCATGTATATGAGGCAGGCACTCTTGCCACTAGGCCATATCCCCAGCCCCTTTCCACCCTTCTTAACAGCCAGATTGTCAATGCTGGACATGCCATCCAAAAACCTTTCTTGAGTAACTAAAATCTTGTGCAAGTAATTCTCTGTTTCTCTGTCCTGTTTGGTGTTATATGTTTTTCTGAAACCTAGGGACCACTCCATATGGAAATTGAAGAGGTTTAGAGGATCAGGACCCACCCTTCTTTCTCTCACATCTACAGGCTGAGAGGTTTGGGTAGCACTGAGTGGGAATGGCTCACTTGATAAACCTTCTTATCTGCTACTCATCCTTTAGACCTCAGCTTCAGTAGTATTTCTACACCAATCTCTCATACTAATTTTTTGTTCTAGCACTGTGTATATACCTCTCTTGGATTTGTCAGAGTTGCAAATTGACATTTGTTTGCATACTTATTTGGTTAATTTCTGTTCTCAGTAGAGATGATGTTGAGATGATGCGAGAACAGAGATGATGTTGATTTTTTTTTTGGTTATGTGGCATATAGTAAACATTCAATACATATTTGCTGAGTAAATAAATGAGTTAATTTAAATTATGTCTATATGTTTTGTAGGGAAAGGTTTTAGATGACACTAATTGCTTATAAGGCTGACAAATTTTAGTTATTATTTAAGCCCACAGGGGAAGTGATGGGGAAATAGTGTACTGTTCCAAGTAGCTGGTATACGTAAAAATGGATTAACAGATGAATCAAACAAGAAGTAGCAATGGCTATCAGGAGCTTGAAAGGAGTGTGGCAAACCTTAATGGCCTCTGCTACATTCTAGGATAGAATGAAACAGTTCAAATCTAGATAATACTCTGTGTGTGTGTGTGTGTGTGTGTGTGTGTGTGTGTGTGTGTGTGTGTGTGTGCTTGTGTTGGTTATGGGACATGAACTCTGGGCCTGGGCACTATCCCTGAGCTTTCTCACTCAAGGATAGCAGTCCCACCTAAGCCACAGCTCCATTTCTGGCTTTCTGGTAGCTAAGTGGAGATAAAAGTCATGCTGGTTTTTCTGCCTGGATTGACTTCAAATCATGATGTTCAGATCTCAGGCTCCTGTGTAGCTACGATTATAGGTAGGAACTACTGTTCCTCAACTAGTTAACTCAATGTGACAAGTTCTTCATAGCTTCCATTAATCTTTAGTAGATTGACTCAATCAAGATTTTTTTTGTTTTTCCCAATCCAGCAAAATAATGTAACCATAAAATGTCCAAACTATCTTAGAGAATAGTACTTCTCTACAAGAGCTATCAGTTTCTGTTTGCACAGTGTGTTACTATGGTTAGGAAATATTTCCTGACAAAGGTTTTTTAAAGTAGCTATCAAGTGCAGGTAAACATCTGTTTTAGAGTTGATAAGGGTGAGAAGGATAACATGCAGGCATCATTGCTAATGGCAACAACAGTCTCAGGAGATCTTGAATGTAATATTTCTGGACAGACTATTAAAAATAATAGGCAGATTAGTCTGTGGCATGCTTACCATCAATTGTATCTATTACAGAACAAGGTAGACCTTCCTCAAATAAAGGAAAGAAATTAAAATTTGTAGCCCAAAGTAGTTAATGTTGTGTGAAGGTATATCAAAAGGAAGATAAACAGAAAGCCCAGTTGTTGGAAAAGAATAGAGGAAAAGGAACTACAGAAGCTAGCAGGAAGTAAAAAATTAAAGACATAAGGAAAGCATTCAAACCACTATTTCATGTCAATAAACTAAAACAAATATGAGACCATTTCCCACCAGTACAAGAATAAAACTATATTGTTAATTGCTTTAATAATAATTTGATTAAATCAGTCCTACCTACAGTTGTAGTACAAAGTCAATGACAAAATCCATTGGCTAAGGATCAACTCACTAAAAGATTTGTTAGAGCTTCACATACATATACACATAAAATATATGTAAATATAGAATAAGAATATTATGACTATGCAAATGATTAAAAAATTGTAAGGGAATGAGTTACTTTAAATTTTACAATTTTAATTCAGACACATTTAATTTAAATATACCATGCAGTGAAAGGTAAATCTTGTAACTATCTTTCCTTTAACTTCAGTATTTTTATGTGTGTTTGTGTGTGTATGTATGAATAAGTATTGCAATTATATGTCTTACTCATTGAATGTTTTATAATCACAGTGTGTAAAAATACACATATTTATAAATAAAACACTATGTGTGTGCTTATCTAGCTAACATTCAAGAATTATTTGAGTCTTTATATGAAAATTTTAAGGTATTAATATTGACTGAACTGTAATCTCCCCACTGTTTTGTGAAATTCATTATCTTCAAAGTGAATATATTTGGAGACAGGACCTTTAAAAAAGGTAATTAAACAATATCAGAGGGATGGCTCTTAACCAGATAGGAGTTATATCATTGTACAAAAAGGAAAGGAGACCAGAGATTTCCTCCCTTTATACACACAGAGGAAATGTGTAAATACCTATAAGCCAGGAAGAGAAGGCTCACCAGACATCAGGTTTCCTGGCAACTAGATCTTGAACTTCCACCCTGTACAATTGTGAGAAAATATATAGTTTATATGCTATATAGCATATATAGACAGAATATCTATGACATTCTGTCATGGCAACTCTAGCAGATTAGTATATCATCCCATTTTATTTTATAAGCACACTTGTATAAAAGACTTCATATTTGCAATATAGCACACGTAAAATGCTAAACAATTCAAATGACTCAATAAATATTTGTTGGTGATAATTAGGCATAGTGTGTCAATTCTAATTCTCCAAGTCACCAATCTTTTGTACAACAGTATGACTAAGTTGACCATGCAAATCTTTTTGAGCTAATTTTAGTCCTGACTGAAATAAATTACCATCAGAAACAATTTCACAAACACAATTTTGATCAGATTAAATAAAGAGTCTTTCAAAAATGTCATTAATTATACTGTCTGAAATATGACTTTTTAGTTACAAGAGAAATGGTTTAAAGATCGAAATCACTATTGCCACATCAGCCAAGTATGTGTCTTCTTTTCATCAATCAAAATGCAGCTGTTGTAAAGTTATATGTTGGTTCATCTGTTTGTATGTTTTCTTTCAGCCATTATGTCTGCAGAAAAGGTTTTCCTGATGCATTATGCTTCATAACCTTTCTTTTATAACCTCAAATGATTTGAATGCATACGTGAATTCAATTTCAGTTACAGAGTTCATGTGTCAGCATCAAGTCCGTTTAGTAGATACGTTTCTATATTAATGTATATATTTGTATATCTGTGAAATTCTGTAATATATATAGCATATTATATATATAATATATATATATATCTTTCTACTTCTGAATAGTATTCAGAAGGAAAACATCTTTCCATACTGTGAATCTTCAGTTCTAAAAGTAGTCAAAACTGTAAGTTGAGAGAGATAAGATTGAGAAGGCCAGGTCTTCACAGTCATTAGTATAATAAAATTGTCATTGTCATCTAGGGAAATTGTCATGAATGGAAAGGACAATGTAAAATTATAGCAACTGAGTGTAGACTTAAAAAATATAAGGTTACACTAGTCAGAGTCTCTGAATTCAAGTAATGATTCCACTCTCATACTAACTAAACTACCTAAACTAAGATTATCTCATGTATAATGATTATAGTGACATCAGAATTTTCCAAAAAATACACATATTAGTAAAGGAAAAACATTTTTAAAAAATGCCTAGCTAAGTGAGATGGCTTATGCCTACATCCCCCATACTTAGAAGGCAGGAGGACTGAAGGAGGAGGAGAACTTGAGGTGAGCCTGGGCTACATAGTAAGACCCTATCTCAAGACAAACAAATGAGAGAGTGAATTTAATATTCAGTGTTCATATTTTACTCTAAGGAAGAAAAGTAATTTGTCCTTAGTAGGAAAGAGGAAGGACAAGCCCAGGATGCATAAAGGACAACTGGAATGGAGAGAACTTCATGAAGAGAAGCCATTTGGAACTTTTCTTTCTCTAAGATTTACACTTCTACATCAAATGTCTATTAAATATCTATCTATTTATCTATCTATCTATAGCTCTCTATCTATACCTATATCACATCTATATATCTCTATCATATCTATATATCTCTACCTCTATCTAGATATAGACAGGGATAGATATCTTACAATACTTATAATTTCAAAAGGAAACAATTTTAAAACTCCCAAAGATTATTAACCTAGAATTCTATGACAAGAAAGATCTTTCAAATGTTGGAACAATATCACAAGGGATTCTTTGTCCTCATAGGTAATGGTTCCAAGTAGGCCACCACTGAGAAAAACTGAATGCTCAGTATATATAAGCAGGGCTAATATTGGGATATACTTTTTCATTTGAATTCCTTTTATTCATATATTATTGTGATTTTTTTTATATATTCACTGATCAAATAAGTATTCATTGAGTGCTCATCAATATATCAGTGCTGGAGATCCAGCAGTACCTATGGATGGATACATTTTCCTCCTTTCTGAAATTTAAATGAAAAGAATGGACACATATTTAATTGTATAATTTCTTAAAACTGAGGAAAAGAAGAAACTTGATATTTAACAAGTGATATGGCTAAAAGTTGATATAGTATAGTTCATAAATCAGGCTAAGAAGGTTTTTGTTTCTGTCTTTACAATTTATTGAGGCCATAGTCCTCACTCACCCTTGGGTAGAGCGTGTAAGGAGCATTTCAGGATATGGGTTGTGATTACCAGTATTTGTTTTTAGGATACTGTTTCCTGTGGCCTTAAAATACTAAAACACATTCTGTTGATAACTACCAACAGACATGTTGCCAACTGTAAGTTGCAGTGGTTCTATACTCCATTTTCCTTGTTTATTCAGACCGCTGGCAGGACATTTAGATTTGATGTTCCTTAGAAACAGATGCTTATTTCATTTATTCACCTCCCCTAGCAGAGAGTAATCAATTTTTATCCTCCAATACGAATACCATGGAGACACCTGTACACTTCATTTTCAGAAATAATAAATTATAAATAGGATCAGTGGTGCTTATTTTCCTGTATTGATGTTTGAAGATATCACAGGGGTAATTCTTGTAAAGGATGAATCCAGTCAGGAGTGTTCCTAAAATCTGTATAGCCAGGAAGTTTGTTCATTCATTTTGATAAAGTCATTAAGTTTTGCTTAGAATAACAGAAGGACATGATAATAGTCTCTCTCTCTCTCTCTCTCTCTCTCTCTCTCTCTCTCTCTCTCTCTCTCTCTCTGTGCATGTATGTGTGTGGTGTTGGTGTGTGGTGTGTGTGTGTGTGTGTGTGTGTGTGTGTAGAGGTCATAATGTCAAAGAGAATTAAGGGCATAATTATAACAGCTTACACAATGGATTTTTATCATTTCATACTAGAAATAACAAACTCTACAGAATAATGCATTTTTTCCACCTACAAATAAGCACAAAGACCAGGCCTCTTTGACTCTGCTAGATCTCTGAATTCTTGGAACTAAGAACTGTGGGTAGTTTTGAGATATACCTTGAAAAAGGGTCTGATGACTGAAAATAAGCAGTAGTGGGATATTTAGTTTCACAGGAAAATTATTTGGAGTTGAATAATTCAGTCTAACCAGTTTTATTTCCTAAATTAATTTACTGTTAAAAATAGAGTGGAGACATACATGGTGATGAGGAATCAGGAGACATTTCACATAAGTAACAGAAATTCAGATACCCCAATTATAGCAAGTATATGGAACCAGGAGCTATAAAATAAATGGCATTATTCATAAAAGAATACTCTTAATTGAATCTACTAAACTCTTGGTATAAAAAAATTTAAAGCATTTCTTAGCATAATCCTGGCTAGATCTCTTCATCTTTCTTTATCTCCTTCTTTACCTTTATGAACTATGTCCATTCTTTCTATCTTACCAAGTGGTATTGAGGGAAATATAGGATAAGAGATATATTATGAGTTCTTACTAAATTAAAATTTAAAAATATCAAAACATGTCTTTGGATCATGATCCATATTATTACCATATTAACAATATCACATATCATCCTGATTGTTTTTTTAAATTCAAAGATAACTTAAATGTACAGCTTTTCTGTTTCTTCTGTGTACTTGGCATCCCTTACATTCTTTTTTCCCTAGTAGCTAATATAACCATGCATAGAGTTTAGGAAAGGAATTGAGCCAACAATATCCAAACTGAGAGGACTAATCTGAGTTATTTCACATATTTAAGTAATAAAAGTGACAAGCAATTTAAGTAACTCAAATGGACGTTTTAATGGGGTATAAAATGGTAGATAATCACAACATTATCCCCTTGGAGGGATGTGCATTGATCAATGGAGGATGAACCCTGTGATCCTGGGGTAGTGTTGTGGATATCTGATGAGACAAGGGAGTAATACTGTAGATGGTGGATTGGTAAAACTACTTGGGAGTCCAAGACAGATTGCAGTTCCTCAGAAGCACCAGAAAGTAAACTCAGCAGCCAGGCACTAGTGGCTCACACCTATAATCCTTGCAACCCAGGAGGCTGAGATCTGAGAATCATGGTTGAAAACCAGCCAAGGCAGGAACATCTGTGAGATTCGTATCCTCCTTAACTAACAGAAAACTGCAAATGGTGCTGTGGCACAATGGGCTCTGGGATAATACCCAGGCCCTGAGTTCAAGGCTTAAAAACTACAAGAGAGGGGGCTGGGAATATGGCCTAGTGGCAAGAGTGCTTGCCTCATAAACATGAAGCCCTGGGTTCAATTCCCCAGCACCACATATGTAGAAAACGGCCAGAAGTGGCGCTGTGGCTCAAGTGGCAGAGTGCTAGCCTTGAGCAAAAAGAAGCCAGGGACAGTGCTCAGGCACTAGAGAGAGAGAGAGAGAGAGAGAGAGAGAGAGAGAGAGAGAGAGAGAGAGAGAGATCCAGTGTGTAGTGACTGAGCATCAGACTCAGTTATCAGCCTGTGAACAGTCAGGACTTAGTTATTTCCATTGTCACATGACTTCATTTTCCTAAGTCAGAGGTATTTCCAGTTTGAATAAACTCTAAGCTAAATGTAAAGGTGATCTCAGTCTATGTGTGGCCAAAGACATTGTTGTTGAGGGAGAAAAAATCTGCTAAACCTGCTTCTGCCATGCCTCTATTCACTTCCATCCCTTCTCTAGAGCCTATGTTTGCATGGGGTAGACCAGAAAACCTTTCATTAGGGGAGAATATAGTTTGTGTATTGTGTTGGTAAAAGACATTGATACTCCTATATACCTCTTCCACATTTTAGCTTACAAGCAGAGACACTGCCAAGTCTCTTTTTCTATCCATTAGGAATACACATGGAAAACAAAAAGCCCATTTCTTCCTGCTTCCATCTTCCAAGGGCTAAGGGTAGAGACAAGCATCACCTTGCCTTGTTTAAGAAATTTCTTAATTAATTTTTTTAGGAACGCATGATTGAGGCACTGTCATCTTCTAAACTAAGGTAAGTAAAAAGAAAAAAAAGTTAATCTAAGTTTGCCATTTTTTTTGCAAGTGAGCTTTATTCCTAATGAATTGAATGCATTCATGACATTCTTGTAACTACTCATCAATTATTTTTACAGATTGTATGTACTAGAATAAAATATTGCAGTGAACTTTTTGTTTTTAGAGAAGAATTATGGCTGTGTTTTTGCCAAACTGAACAAGTTCACACACCTTACTTATTGTGCATTGTGAAATATCTTATGCTCTCTCCATTATCTCCACAAGTGCATAGAGGTTATATAAATTTAGCACTGTATGGTAAATAAGTGTTTTAACTCTAACATATATTGAACATTCACAGTTACATGTACTTAAGTATTGGCGATAAACTAAGAAGTAAGGATTTTGTACCTACAAAGTTTCTATAAGAACAAGTATAGTCTAAATCAATCAGCCTTATATCTTCTGTTTTGGAAGATAGGTAAACATAGGCAAATAAGTTAGGAAGCTTCACAGGGTGGAGGAAGAGAGAGAGAGACAGAGAGAGAGCACTTTAAGTATCTTGTTGGCATGCAGAAGCTATAGTTTGAGCATCTTGAAGAGAGTTATGTTTTATAATTGACTTAGGGATGTGTACTTTACTTTCACTATTGGTCCGAAGTTGGAAGTGGAGACCAAAATTAGGGTAGATGTCAATCCCTGGCCACATGAGACTGATTATTCAGGCATGATTGTTTAGCCTCCAATATTGTTACTAGTGATAATGGTTTGATTCCCATAAATCTGACTTACAGATAGCAGACTGGCTAGAGATAATGATCAGAAATCTTCTAACTGTGACTTACTGATAGAAGACTGGCTTTCTAAGCTGGTTTCCACAGACAATGAGTTGTTTTGCTGGGCATGTTGTTACAGATAGCAGGTCAGAATGTCATAGATATGTATTGTCTGATCCATATCCATTCATATATTAAATCTCTTGGTATCCAGGTGTAACAATGACTCATTGTGATGGCTAAAATAATTATCCAACCGGGATTTATTATTAAATGATCTGGGTCTATTTTAACATGAATGTGTTGCTTTTCTTCTTAAAATATTTTTGAGGTTACACTCCTTTGCTGTGCATGTGTGATCTTTTCAATCATTGCTAGATTTATTTAGAAAGAAAGGAGAAAACATATTTAACTGTAATTTTCTGAAATCATCAATTGTAGTCAGGTGCTTCTTCGACTTTTAGGTTGCTGCTGAAAAGAATGGTACTGAAAAAGGTTTAAATTGCTTAATGTGAACGTGCAACCAAATGTACTAAGAAATTGACTAAAAATTATATTTCCAAAATTCAATTCCTTATTTTTGTTTTTGCCACAATCTAGGACATACTGTCATCAAATCTGATTTTCTTCTTTGAAACTTCAATGAAGTAAATCCCAAGAACTGAGAAATTGTATAGAATATGTAAAATCTTTCTCTATCTATCTATTCTATCACCTATGTAGATACAGATATGTCATGCTCTTCTATTTTCATTATCTGAACTGAAACAAAGAGGAAAATAGGGTGATGGAGGTTGGGTAATGTAAAAATACATTGTATTAGTGTATGAAGATGGCATAAGAGATCATACTGAAAGCTGTTAAACAATAGGGCTACAAGATATTAAGAAGGAGAAAGTAATAGAGGAGGTTACTTGAACTAAAACACAACATAAACATGTTTGAAATACCATGGTGAAAACACTTTGTACAATTAATATACACTAAAAATAACTGACTTGCAAATTAAACAATCTGTGTTGGGAAATGGCTATGAACAGGAAAGGAGAGAGCCCATGGAGAAGTGACTATGAGTGAATATGATTGAAGCACTTTATATGAATCTCTAAAAAAAACAACAAAAAAAAGACCTGTAGAAATTGTTTTAATAAGAAAGGAGGAGAATGAGGAAGTGGCAGAAGATGTGAGTTTGATTGGACTATATGATGTGCATGTGTTAGTAGCACAATAAAATCCCCATGTACAACTAAAAATATGCTGGTAAAAATGCTTTCAAATGGAATCAATCATGTAAATATAAATTTTGTATCTTGATTTCCTGTTTCAGTAGAGAATTTTGGACATGTATGCCTACGAATTTATTTGTTTTAAATGAAATCTGAAGTTAAAAATATGAATGCTTCATTGTATGTCCATGTAAGAGGGGATGTGCATCCACCATAAGAATGGTCATCATCTTAGCATTTTCAAATGTGGAACTGTAAATTGAGTCCTCTCTTTCTTACCCATGAAGACTATGCCTGCAGTTTTCCATAGTTAAGTATCTTTTCCACTTCTAAAATAATTTCTTAAACTAGATGATCCTAACAAAGGATCAAACATCAGGTAGCTTAACACAAGGGAAATGTCTTTTCTCATAAATCTGGAAGTGGGAAAGCTCAAGTATCTCAGGATGGTATTCTCTCTGTGTGCTCTAAGGGAGAATACATTTTCTACTCTATGTTTTGCAAGTCACCACCAATCCTTAGCATTTCCTAGTCTGTCAAAGATCTAGAATCTGTCTAGTCTCTGTGTTTATTGACCCTCTTCCAATCATAGCCTCTGTGGTCAGTGGTCCTCTCCCCTATGTGATCCAATGTATTTATGCCTAAATTTCTCTCTTCTTAAAAGTGCAAAAGTAATGAAATTAGAAATTACCATATTCCAGTAGGAATTTATGTCACCCCAATGACATCAGTGAAGGTCTCATTTCCACACAGATTCACATTTTCAGGTACAGGAGTGAGGACTTCAACATATATTTTTGTTTTGTTTTGTTTTGTTTTTTCCCAGGCCTGGGGCTTGAACTCAGGGCCTGGGCACTGTCCCTGAACTTCTTTTTGCTCAAGGCTAGTGCTCTATCACTTGAGCCACAGCAGGACTTCCGGCCTTTTCTACGTATGTGGCACTAGGGAATCGAACCCAGGGCTTCCTGCATGCTAGGCAAGCACTCTACCCCTAAGCCACATTCCCAGCCAACATATATTTTTGAAAGGTATAATTTAATCCTCAAAATCTTCCATCTTTTTATCTGCTAAAATTCAATATCACAGGTAACACTTCATCCTTTTGGTTTAAAGCCCTCCTCTAAGGCTATTTTGTCTCAGTTAAAAATCCTAAGTCTGGAAGTTCATCAAGAGATTGATGATAGGTATTGTCATGGGTTAGATCTCTAGTATTCCCCAGAGAGTCATATGTTAAGGGCTTACTTGCTAGCCTGTGATGCTTTATGGTTAGTGGTGGAAACACTATGAGGTGGATTCTGCTGGCAGAAAGGACATAACCAAGGGAACATCTTTGAAATTTATATTGATTCTCTGGCCTCTCTACCTTTCTTTCTGTATCCTGGCTGCCATATGGTAATCAATCAACTTTCCTCCACTTGTAAATCCCACCATGGTGTTCTATCTCATGCAAGCTCCCAAAATATCTACACCAAGTGACCATGGAACATAAAGCTCTGAACCACATTGCCAAAATAAGAATCTATTCCTTTAAGTTGATTGATTTCAGGTATTTTGTCACAGCAACCAAAGGTGATGAACACAGACATCTGTATTTTACATTATCATACATATCAAATTCTAGGCCCTCGCCTATCTGCTACATTATTTCATCTAAGCTTCACAAAGATGCTGTCTGTTGCATGGCATTATTATATTCATCTTACAATGATTGTAAACTGAGCAAATTCGATGTGATTCTTTGTGACTATTGGGTTATTGAAAGCCATTTTCATTAGATATCACAGAGAATCAACCTTGCTTCAGGTGCCATTAGTAATAATGAACTTAAGTCTACTAGTCAGTTTTATATCCTAGTTTGTAGCAAGTAAGTACAAAAAATGGTCATCGAAACTCTACTAAATACTTGACTAAAGCTCAACTTTGAACCCTTAAAGCCTTCTGACAGTGTATGTCAGGGAAGATACATTTAAGCCCAAAGCAGCAAGAATAGAAAGAACAGCAAAAATTTAAATTGGCTTCTATTCCTCAACAAATGCTTAAGCACATAGCCAATTAGAAATCTTGTAGGTCTTATATAAATTGTTGTGCCTAGGGACCATTAGATATGTTATAATATCATATCTGTTCATGTAAGTACTAGAATATCAGTATACTATTCTTGTACCATGTATATACCTCCAACACTTCACCAAAGAAAATTACTAGTTAATTGGTTCTCTGGTGTTGAAAAAACAATGCATGCATGCAAGAACATTTCAAGCATTTGTAAGAAATCTGCAGAGTGTGTAAATAAAAAAAACATGAAATCAGAATTTAAACCAAGACAGTATAGTGATAGTATAGCCCAAAACAGAATGGTTGTGGGAAAATATGACCTAATAAAAACTTTATTTTAATATTCTCAAATTAATAATAACTATTAGCATCAATACGAATAGGCAATATATGATGTGTGAATACACACACCTACCTACATAATGGAATTATACTAGTTAATAAAACATAATTTATTTATGCATGAAAATTTGGATACATATCAAGATTATTGTGCCGGGCAAAAAGCCAGGACAAAAGAGGTTTTACTCTGTATTAGTCAGTTTCTCATTGTTGTGACAAAAGTGCTGATATAAGTAACTTAGCAGGGAAAGGCCCATTTTCTCTCGTGGTTTCAGTTTATGGTCAGCTGCCCAGTTGTGTCTGGGCGTTGCTGAGGGTGAAGCAAGCTTCCAAATGCTATGGTGAATGTAATCCCTTACTTCAGGGCGGCTTGGAAATAGAAAGTAAAAGAAAGTGCCAAAATTGTACAATAAATGTACCCACTGCCTTACATATGAAACTGTAACCCCTCTGTACATCACTTTAACAATAAATAAATAATTATTCAGAAAAAAGAAAGTGCCAAGGACAAGATGCATACTTCAAGTTCAAACTCCCAGTGACCCATTTCCTTTAACCACCCCTCCCTAGCCATCGTGAAGTTGACAATATCTCTTTATTACAACATTAAATGGATCCAGATCCCTCTATGATAACAATTCTTTCATAAAAGTCCTACTCCTAGGAAGGGTGTTAGTGGCTTGTTATCCTAGCTACTTAGGAGGCTGAGATTTGAGGATCATGGTTTAAAGCCAGTCTGGGCACAGAAGTTTATGAGATGATGATGATGATGATGATGATGATGATGATGATGATGATGATTTTGTTACCATAAAAAAGCAGGAAGTGGAGCTGTGGTTCAAGTGGTCAAACACTAGTCTTGAGAGCAAAGCTCAAGGACAGTGCTGAGGTCCTCAGTTGTCGGGATCTATAGCCCCCAGCGCTCTCCTGACCTGCGGGAGAGATGGAGAAACACGCCCTGACAGGGCGGGCCAAGACAGGAGAAGGGTAGATGGACCGACCACATGCAGCCCCCCTCATCGGAGGATAATCAGATGAGCCCGGGAGAATGTCTTGAGCGCATCTTGCTTTATTGAAATAAGCTCCGCTCTTAAATAGGTCAGAGCGGCCGGAAGGGGAGGGGTGTAAGCCCACCTATCTAGGGACTGTAAAGGGAGGCCTGAGCTAGCCATCAAGAGTGGAGGACTGAGGGACCAATCCTAAGAGTCGGCCTAATTCTACCTCACAGCCCACAAGACCCCCTCCAAGTTCACCACCAGGTGCCATCTTGGCCACAGGTGGTCCCAAGGCTGGGAGGCGGGGCCAGCTAGAACCACCTTTCTGGGTTTTCCTAATAGCCACACGTGACCCTGGGGCCGGAAGACAGGCGGGGCCAACTAGGACCATCCCGGTTGCCAAGTAACAGCCACATGTGGCCCCAGAGCCAGGAAACAGGCAGAGCCAGGTGGGACTTCCTTTTCGGCATGCCCAACACTCAGTTCAAGCTCTTGGACCAGCATGTAAACACACACACACACACACACACACACACACACACACACACACACACACACACAAAGCAGGAAGGTAAGCTGTGGCTCAAGTGGTAGAATGCTATCCTTGAGTAAGAAAAAAAAATTAAAAAATCCTAGGGACAGCACTCTAGGTGCACTTGAATTCAAGTGTCAGGACACAAAAATTTTCCTACCTCTTATCATGGCAGTGGGGTCTAAAATTTCAACACAAGAAGAGCATTTCATATTCCATTTATGTAAAATTCTAGAAGTGGAAAAGTCATCAATAGCAACAAATATGATTATGAAAGGAACTAACGGTACTTTGGAAGGGGTTGAAAATATTATCCTCATGATAATTACAAGTACAGACACATGTACAGACACCAGAGACAACAAAATGCTACCATTCCATGTGTACATGTACTGTATATCAATTAAGATTCGATAAGTTCAAAAAATTAAAAAGGTTTCTCTGTAAACTTTAGAAAAGAGGAGCCCATGGAAAGCAGAAGAGATGGAGTCCTGAAACTACATTACAGACAAAACTCAAATGAACTCATGCATCTAGAAATGTATGATGACTCATGAATGCCAGTCACAGGAGATGGAGTGCCCTCTTTTATTGCCTAAGGCATTTGGGGCCAGGTATTCTATTGCTTGTAACAACATAACCCTAGCTAAAATGGAAATATTGTCTGCTACTAGGCTCTAGGAAAGATAAAAGTGGATACCCCAAGCCTGAGCATAAAACAAGTTTAAATTTTAACTATTTCAATGATCATGGTGATATATAATAGTTTATCATTTACTGAATGAAAACATTTGGTAAAATTAATAGTTCTCTAAAGGGGCTTGATTATTCTTTGAGATATTTCTATTTTCTAGTAGGTACTATGGTATATTTGTTACTCAGGATGAGTCTTTTGACCTTTATCTCCTTTAATCAAAGCAAGAGAACTTGTATCTGAACAGGCTGTATTTTATTAGATCAAATGTGTATGTGTGTATGCACATGTGAGTGTGTTTTTGTATATGATATGGTATATATATGTATATATACTTTGTTAAGTGACAACAGTTTACAGAATATTACTTGTTGGAGAAACAAAAGTTTAAGGCTTATATGTCACTTTCAGAAAACCTGCTTCATTTCTTCTTTTTCATGTCTTGGCAGAATTTAACTGCATTTGGTAGTGGTAGTTTTATCTTGTTTTTTTTCAGTATTTATTTCCAAATTCCATTTATTTCCCAATTGGTGTTAATCACTATGAAGATCATTATAAATGTAGAGAGGGAGAATTTATCTATTTGCTATGGCTGTCATAATACCATAGGCAAAATGTCTTAAATAATGAAAATTAATTTTCTAATAGTTTTTTTTTACCTACAACTTTAATGTCAAGGTCAAAAGGGTCATCTTTGAACATGTGGCAACTGTCTCGTTGTGGTGCACTCACGTGGGAGTCACTCTGTCCATTTTTAGAGGACACCAGTCATGTTGAATTAGCCCAAAATGAAGACTCCATTTAATTTAATTATTTACTTTACCTACTTAAATGTATAGTGTCCAAAAAGAGTAATATTGAGGTATCATGGGTTAGGGTTTCAACACATGAATTTTGGAGATACACCCTGCGTCCCATGGTAGATATTATAATAACTCATGCTTTAGACATGATATTCATTTTTCATAATGTAAAGTTTTAGAGGGAATGTGATAAACAAACATTAATACATATCAAAGAAATAGATGTTTTTGATATGATAATGTGAGACAGCTTTAGGATGGAACTAAGTTAACATCAACCATCACATGTCATCATGAAATCAAAGCCTGAATTGATGAATGGTATAAATTGCAATTTACTACACATATCAATATCATTTGACTTGGTTGAATTTTAACTACTTAGTCACATTATTTCTCAGTGTTAACAAAGTATCAATCCCCTTCAGTAAAATATCACTACGGAGAATTTTTTCTTCTATGGTACTTCACCATTAAAATACTAAAATGCACATTTCCCCCACTCTCTGAACTTTTCTATTATGCCATGTCAGGTGCAATCAGGGCTTTATCTGATATTTCATTTACATTAATGACCTTTTTCTTTGTAATATATAACATAAAACTCCTTTGATTTTCCATCTGAGAGTTTTCTTTACTGACAATCTTCTTGCTGTTCTGTAATTTCTGCTGAGCATCCTTGGCTCTTACCCTGTTATGTGAGAGTAATTAGGGAAAATCCCTTATTAAGCCGTTTTCATTTCTTCCAGTGAAAAAATTTAGTAAGTTCAGGAGTATAGTAACACAGAAGTGTGCAGATGTTCAGTGTCTCTGTGAAACTGTGCACCAAGATCAATTCTGCTTCATTTCGTGTTGAGCCCATGGCTTTGCCTGAGTGACAGATGTCAAACTGTTCTGGAGTCAGCATTCACAGGATAATCTCAGCACGATTTGAAGAACTGAAAATCTTTTTCTAAAATATCTTGATGCCTTAGAAACAACATGAGTATAATGGTAACCTATTGGGGGAGATAAATAAGGCCCAGAAATCAGTTTTTCCTCAAAGAAAATTTACCTGTCAGTTGTCTATTTCTCGGTTACTTACTGTGTAAACATTTTTTATACACCAGGTTCCTCAATTAATTAATATATCTTATTGTGTACACAATACTTAACCAATGATGATAAAGACCTTGAAAACAAGCAAGTTCATTATAAAGCCATTGTGCATTTCACACCTCCAATAAAATGTTCATTATTGTTTCTATTAAGGCATCCACTTATACAGAACCTCAAAAAAAAAAATCAGCTATCATAGCCCCAAACCTCTAGATTAAGTAGGAACCTAAAGAAAGAAAAATGACTAAATTAATTCTGGGGAAAGGAACTGAAACATTTTATTTTTATTTGTCTGGCTTCTCATCTCTAAAATATGGTTATGATATTTATCTTTTTATAGCCTTTAAATTTTCCAGAATAGATCAGAAAGGTTTAAAGGATTAAAAAAAAACTATACTCTCCAACTTCTTTCTTTCAGCTATTTTCAGGCTGTAAGGGGTATATTAAGATGAACAAAATATCTTTAAGAAACCCTGTATTTCCCAAAAATTTAGAAAATTGAGGGGAATGGTGAGTAGGGAGGGCTGGATAAGAATGTTGAAAAGGGTGATGATCAAGATGCATCACATTCATAAATAGTATTGTTTAATGATGACTCCTTTGTACAACCACTTAGAGATAATAAAAATAATTTTAAAAATCCCTTATGCTTACTCTTAGAAGCTCAAGACCCCTAAACATCTAATGTTCCCAGAAATTGCATTGTTAGGACTTTTCAAACTTTATTTCTCATTCCACAGAAAGAATATATGAAAATCAAGGTATGTTTTCTTAAGTGCTGTAAGGGAGAAGAAATATGTGTATTTTTCTTCGTATCTTAGGTTCATGACTGAAGCCCCCATAACAAAAGCAGATTAACATGAATAACACATGTGAATTGAATTCGTAGATTTAATGTAAGTTGTACATAATACCTGAGCCTTTGGAAATGAACAGCCACAGAATCGGGGCACCCTGCCTCACTGTGTGGACAATGGTATAGAAGCATGATCGAGGAAAAAGCACATAACCCATTGGAAACTAGGTAAGGGGAACTTAGCAAATGTATCTTTACATGTTCCTCTTGGAATTTCTGTCTCTTTAAGGGTATGGATGCTCCATTCAGTGCGTATAGGTGGGCATCTCTGGAATAAAGATTTTATAACCTGTCTTAAGAGGAATATGAAATGATTTTTTCATGGCCTGGTTCAGGGGTGATGGAGGAAGACAAGGTGAGAGTAATCTTGTTTGTGCATCTTCAAATGTCCATGGCACATAGTTTGAGTCAGTATATACCAAACCACATTGGTTTCCCCAATGGCAAATCAAAAACAAATTGCAATACATTCCACTTAGGCATTCAAGGTTGATATAATCAAATTGTGAACCTGTCATTTAACTGATTTCTATAACAGACTAAGTCCTGTGCTTTTCTTTCTTTTTTTTTTTTTGCCAGTCCTAGGCCTTGAACTCAGGGCCTGAGCACTGTCCCTGGCTTCTATTTTGCTCAAGGCTAGCACTCTGCCACTTGAGCCACAGCGACACTTCTGGCCATTTTCTGTATATGTGGTGCTGAGGAATCAAACCCAGGGCCTCATGTATATGAGGCAAGCACTCTTGCCACTAGGCCATATTCCCAGCCTCAGTCCTGTGCTTTTTGAACCTTAACTACTCTCTTACCAAATCCTCTGTTTTTCATGTTATAATGTGACAGAAAAGCTAGATGCTATTTCTTTTTCTGTTCTTCACAATTTTGTGGTTAGAAGAATCCTTCTTACCAGCCTTACTATGTGATCTTTCTTGATCCTATATACTCAAGAGCTTTCATCTTTTCAATTAAGGAATGTAATTTATGATGTCTCTAGCATCATTACTCTTGTGCTTTGGGACTATTATTAAGTTAAATCAGGGTCATTTGTACATACACTCTTGGGATACTGTGAAGATTCATCTGATAAGAGAGCTGACTACTAAGTGACTAATGGACAGAGAGGGTACTTTGGTGGGTATGCTGGTCAGAGATGACTCACTTCCTGGGTTGGATGGAGCAGAGTGTTTTCCATCATGTTACTCAGAATAGTGTAAAATGTAGAATTTACAATTTGGTTAATTCTTAACTTTTCCATTGAATATTGGAGTTGACCACTGGAAACTCATAAGCAGGATTATGTTATATTTATAAAATATTAACATGATTAGTGAAATATACTGTTTCCCAGAAAAATATATTTTGTAGAGTGTAGGTTGAAATTATGATATAACTTTTTATAGAGTAAAACCAGTCATTGTTATCCTAGCTTCACCAAAGGAAACTAAAGGCTAGAGAAAAATTAGACAATACATTTTAAAGGACTTGAGAATTTTGTTTGTTCCTCCAGGAAATGTTAGTATATTTCATGGTCTAGGCAACCTCCTGCTCTCTTATATTATTTCATACATTTGCTTTTTGCTTCTAAAATAATTTTATTGTCAAAGTTATGTACAGAGGGGTTAGAGTTACATATGTACGATAATGATTGTATTTCTTGTCAAACTTGTTACCCCTTACCTCCTTTTTGTTCTGCCACCTTCCCTCCCCACTCGATCCCACCCCTGAGTTGTACAATTAATTTCCAATATATTATCTTGTAAGTATTGTTGTTGCATTGGTTATCCCTTTATCTTTTTTTTTATTTTCCCTTTCCCTTCCCTAATTCAGATAAAAGTATACACAATACACAGGGTACCAAAGTCAAATACAGTGTCAACACAGGATAATCCTCCTTTTACTCTGAAATATTTATTCTTTCCTGTTTCTATGTTGATGTTCAAGCTTCCTTTTTCATTCTAGAGATGGAAAGCATGAGCAGAAAATATTTGAACACCATAGCATCCAACAGCCTCCATTCATTTCCTCACCTATACATTCATTTTCCCATGATTCACAGAAGAAACAGGAGGTAGTATTCTTTAAGTATAGCGTTCTTCATCATTTGGCTTGCCTCTGTGTTCCCATTTCCTTTCTCTTATTACTTTCATAGTAGAATTCCTTAGTAATGCTGAAATTTCCACTCTCATTTTTTTTTTCATTTTTAAACCACCATAGGTTTTCAGTTCTAATGGCACTGCAACAACTTTTCACACACTTGACTTATTTCTATAATCCCTCACTCAAGTAAACAAAACGTGTGCCTATGGTACACCATATTTCTACAAAGGTAGTGAGAGGGATCGCATTCATTTTTCTTTTCTTATCCTTGAAGAATTATAATCCCTTAAAGTGATGATAGCTGCTCAACTTTAGTACTCTTTCTGTGAGATTACAGGATTATAGTGAGAACATTTTGTGGGGCTCAACTTCTTATTTGTCAGAAGACATGGGAAGCATGAGATAGAGAGGCCATCCAAAATACAAAGGAGATGAGAGGCCGTGTGGAATTAGGCAGAGAATACCTTGACCACTGTGTAGTACTGACCTACAACAGCAAAACAAGTCTCCTGCCCTGGGTCAAATACCTTAAAGAGTAGTACAATTTGAATCCCTATAAGCTATACACACTTCAAAGGACACAGATTTTCACTACACAAGCTCCTTTTAATCAATATCCTCTTCATCACTCTTCCTATCTCCTCCACTGATGTTTAATGTTACGTGACTTCTGAACATTTAGTTTCTTTTTTTTTAATGTTCTATAACACATTTTATATTTCTACTTTCAAGCACTTAGATGCTTTTGGTGTTTTTAAAGCATCACCTTCTAATACTTGTTTTTAGAATTGCCTTTTCTAAAGTCTTTCAGTGGCTAGTCTAGATAAAAAGGTGATCTTGTAATTGATTTTGGCCAGGAGGATGTTGCTACAAGAATATACTTGTTTTCTTTGTCAAAGACTGGCTTTTCCAGATTTCCCAGACTGATTTTTCTGATATTTCAAGCAGAAGATAGGCGGTATTCTTTTCCTCAGGGGAATCAATTTCTTACTTATTAAAGAAATAATAATACAAGGAAACCACCTGTTTTAGCCTTTGGAAATAATTGTATTTGAGTCCCATGTCTTTCTGTTCTTTTTTTGTTACAAACAACACAGATTACATTTGCACCTCAGTCTAATTAATAATTGCACTGCAGTTCAATGATGGGGTTACAATCAAATGTGTTCAAGTTTCTTCAGACAGACATTCTCTTTGATGGCAACCCATTCATCAGCTTGGCAAGAAATTCCCTCTCCTACTGACATCTCATTTTTCTGAAAGAAGAACTTCTTTTTTCTTTAAGATAGCAAATGAAATCCATTTGTTCAGGGAAATGAGTTGTGTTTGTTACTTAGAACAAATATGGAAGCTTCTCTGGAGTAGTAATAATGAACATACCAGGTACAAATTCCAATAAGGTTTTACATGAAACAATCAAGAACTAATTTGACTCTAATTGTGGACATAAAAAAATGAACAAAATTACAGGGATCCTTTTATTGTTCAAGTCTGGAGTACTACACCAACAATAAAACAAATCCAGTGAGGTATTTATCCCTACTTGGCTAAGTAGCATGTTCAATGTTTTTCTTTCTTTGTTCACTAACTTCCTCAAATGGAAATAAATTCAAGCTTTGATACAAACCAACCTTTAGAGATATTTAAAACAGGTTTTCTGCTCTGCAGGCTAGGAACAGATTTGAATCTTGCTAACTTACCTCTAAGACTAGATGCTGCCAACAATGCAGTTTTAAACAGCAGATGGTTGCTTGCATATCATAGGTAAGGGGGAGGGGCGGTAATGATGTACCAACTAGGATTGGAGCTCTGGGAAATCTTGCACATTTTAGCAAAGACTACAGAGATTTGAGTACATATGAGCAATAAGGCAAGGGAAAGTAAGCAGGAGGCAAAAACCTTAATAAAAAAGGAAAGGTTAAGGATGTGTGGGCAGGAGGTGTGGGTGTGTTACTCTTCCCCAGAGGAGAGAGGAAATGTATTTGATAATTTGGTTGCGGCATAATGTGTAAAGCCTAAGAAGAGTGCATCACGGATGCACAATGCCATAATGAAGTAAGGAGAGAGTCATCACATGTTCACAACTGAGAATATCTTAAGGCTGCCTTCTGGAGATGGATAATCAGTCAGGCCCTTAACTCTTTGAAGCTTTCCTTTCTATTTTAATTAAACCTAGTGAGTTTCTTTCTTTGTCTTGTCATGAATCTGTTATAGATTCGTTAATAAAAAATCACCTTTGTAGCCTGTGTCTAATGGCTGTAATTTGCTCATAGCTTAGAGTCCTAATATCAGAGGGAAAATTTGAAACACATTTGAGAGAAACAATTATGTTTCAGTAAAATGCAACATAACCTTCATCATCTCACCTGAGTTTTGTTGCCCATTTCCTTATTTCAATGCAGTTTTCCTCAAGTGCAAACGGGGATAATAATAGCAGTTGCCTAGCAGGTTGTGGTGAGGATTTAATGAGTAAACACAAAGCACTGGGAAAGCCAGCCCTCTGTTGGTCATTCTGTATGTTCTTTTATTAACAGGTTAATAACACATTCCTGTGTACAGATAACAGAGAAAAGCAGTTATGGCAGATTCTCACATTAGAAGTTCAAAATTTCCCTTCCTAATTTTGGGTTACAACCAATAAATAGTCAATACCTGGCTCTGTGTTTTCTCAGTAGCCCTGCTCTAAGTGCTTCACAGTCACTGTGCTCACAACCATCCCATAACAAACACTGTCAAATCATTCCCATCTGCATGTGTGGAAATGGAGACACGGAGAAAGGCTGCCTGCCTACCACAGTAAAATTAGTAACTGGAAGAACCCACTACAGACCCAGGCTGTCTGGCTCCAGGTCCACACCCTCTGCTACTTCCTTGTACAGCAGCCAGTCTATATTTGTTCAAACTTTATCTCTATAGCTCAGGGCTCTCATTCTGGTCCCTAAGTCAATCGACCTTCTCACTCTCTCTGATTTGATCACTTCCTTTAGCCTCTTGCCAGGTAATTCTCCCCATCTTTTTAAGTATCAGTGATTTCTCTCATTTTGCTGATATTTTCAGATGACTTTCAAACAACCATTGTTGTTTGAAATGAGTAGAATACTTCGGATGAATTCTTTGGAGAATTCTTTGTGCTTGGGTTTTAAGAATTTTCTCCCTTTTGTTTCCATATCTTGGAGTTCATTTTGATTAGCATCATTTTATGGGGTCATATGTACATAGCTGTTGAGCTATTGTGATCCAGGCTAGGACTATCCTAGACATATAATAATTATTATAAATGAGGGAAACCATGGAGCCTGTGTTTCTTTGGGTCTAGCATACTTCACTTAATACAATTTCTTCCAGGTCTTTCCATTTCCTTATGAATGATGTAATG